>NW_027133034.1:50120000-50210000 GCF_026122565.2 Emydura macquarii macquarii
CATCATAGCCACCTGCCTCCTTTGGGATGTCAGTGCTCTCCCACAATCACCCACTTGTTTTTTTTTAAAAGAGGTTGTACAAGCTATATCCTCTTCCTTGAGGTTAAGAGCATCTATTCTGTAACATTTACAGCACACCCACTTGGAGGAATGAGTCCTAGTCATTCCAGACCCGAGCCACATGAACAAGTAATGTGCTGAGACAGCAACCAAACCACTGTGAAAGCTCAGAGCATTTTTCATCAAGTCACCAGTTACTAAACATCTCCAACAAAATAGTTGGGTTTTTTAAATAGTATTTTACTGAATTTCTCTTTACTTTCACACTACTCATATCCCAGCAAAAGAAAAAACTATCTACATTAAAGAACTGCTCAGTCTTTTGGGGGCTTCCTGAGAAAGATGTGCTGGGAAAATCACTTCAATTATATACACCAAGTTTGTAGAATTTTCTGAGAGTCTTATGAACTCACTTAAAGATTCCACATTTGTGAGTATGGTTTTTAAAAGAGTAGAGCCATTATTCTGACTTTCCAATTCTACTAAGGCCTTGTCTACACTACAAAATTAAGTTGATCTATGTTAGGTCGATGTAGAGCCACTGCAGTAATTACTGCACATTTTCACGTCCACACTACCCTCCTTCTGCCTGTGGTGAATGTCTTCACCAGAAGCGCTTGCACCAACTTAAGTGAGGCAGTGTGGGGGGCTGACAGCCCCACCCCCGGGGCTCACAGCTGGAAGCCCCTCCCATCCCCCGTCCCCAGGCTCATAGCTCGGGCTTGAGAGCCCAACACAGGGCTGACAGCTCAGACTATTAGTGCCAGGTAGTGGGGCTCCAGCTGACAGCGAACAGGTGATGCAAGTAACAACATCTACACTGACACTGCATCACCCTAATTACACTGATCTAAGCAATGTGCCTCTCACAGAGGTGGAGTTAAGTCGATGTAGTGGGCGACTTACATTAGTGGGAGCTACAGGGTAGTGTAGACTTTTACAGAGAGTTAGGTCAACAGAAGCTGCCTTACAGCGGCCTAATTCTGTAGTATAGACCAGGCCTGAGTCAATCCCAAATGCTTGGGATGTCAGAAAAGCAGGTCAAGACAGAGACATCAAGTTTACAGTGGTGTCACTCTTTAGAAAAATATACTTGCCAAACAAGAGAGCTACAGTATCTTTCCATGCAGTATAGACAATAAACCTAAAGAATGCAGAAGATTCATGACAAGTCCGAGAACTAGAAACATAATGAAGGGGAATCTGGACTGGCAAGAGAAGTTGCAACAAAAGAAAAAGTGTACATTGCTAATGTTTTGGTAATAGCTTGGACACCTCTGATTTTCAAAAAGGCAAAGACAAAACAGGAGGGAAACAAAATGGTTATCCATTAACTTGCACCTACAGAAATCATTAGCTGCTTCAGGAGAGGTCACAAAGTCTGCATTAGACTTTAAAGAAAGTCTGAAAGATCAGAAAGAGGTCTTAAAAAAAGTAACTGAGGAAGAGAGGGTTACTCACCCTGTCCAGTAACTGAGGTTCTTCAAGATGTGCATCGCTGTGGGTGCCCCACTTCAGGTGGCTGTAAAGCAGTGCCTCATCATGGACTGAGGGGACTTTGGAGTGTTTCGAGTAACTGATGTTAACACTAGCAGTGTGTCGGCTGCGTTATGTGAGATTGCATAATGTTTTATGAATGTGTGCTCAGAGACCCAGGTCGCTGCTCTGAAAATGTCTGCAAGAGGTATGTTGTTCAGGAAGGCAACGGAGGTTGTCATTACCCTCATGGAACAGGTTCTGATAGGAAAGGGTCATTTTACTTGAACCTTTTTGGTGACCTTGCTTAGCGCGGAAAAAGCTGGAAGAAGAAGATTGTTTATAACAAAGATGGATGCAGTTCGATGCTCATTTGGAGTCTCTGGGTAGATACTGTGGATCCCTTGAATCGCTCAGTGGTTGATATGAATAATCTTGGTGATTTGCAGAATGTTTTGGTTCTATTTAAACAGAACGTCAGTGCTTGTTTGACTTCCCGTGTGTGCCAGTTAGCTTCTTGTTGATTTTTATGTGGTTTGGGATAAGATGTAAGGAGATGCATAGCGTTTATAAGAAAGAATATCATCATCTTAGGTAGAAATTTTGGATGGGGTCTCAATGTGATTTTGTCTCTAAAGAAGATGGTCTATGGGGGATGTGTCATGAGTGCCCCTATCTTGCCTATCCTTCTAGCAGAAGTGATTGCAACTTAAAACGAGAGTTTCATTTATAGATGGAATGAGGCCTTAGCTAGGGGTTCGAATGGAGGGCACGTGAGAGCCTTCAGTACCATGTTTATAACCTAAGTTGGTGTGGGATATGAATTTCTGAGTATATATTCTGAAGTCCAGTTAGGAAATGCTTGGTGATCTGGTGTGAGAATATTGATAGCCCTTCGATCTTTTGGTAGAACGTGTTAATGGCTGTGAGGTGTATCTTAATGGAACTCATGGAAAGGCCAGCTGCTTTTAGTTCTAGTAAGTAGTCTAGAACTAATGGTTTCCTGCTATTTAGTAACACATATTTAACTTGTTCCAAACAGTTCATTTCTAGTTGGTGGAACCAAGCAGAAGCCAAGCCGTCAAATGAAGCCTATCCAGACTGGGATGGAGAGTTCTGCTCCAGTCTTCGGACAAGAGGTCTCTTCACATCAAAGCTGTTGACGAATATGAATTGACAGTGATGTAAAAATTAATGTAATTAAAAACCCATATAAATGTTCGAAAAATAGAATGTTTAAACAGTTAAACGGTGGAGGAAAAGCCATGCTGGGCTCGGCTCCTCACTAGCAAGTGAGAGTTGCCTAGCTGCGGTTCCCCTTCCCCACCCCCCCATGCTGGGCTTTGCGCCTACTCCCCCAGCTCGCGGGGAGCCGAGCCCAGCTGTGACTACCACATTTCCCCACCAGCAAGAGCGGCCCAGCCGCTCTCACTGGCGGGGAGCCAGCCCAGCTGCAGCTACCCCTGGAGCTAGACTCCACACCTTTCCTCCCCCCCCCCCGACTCACAGGGAGCCTCCCCCCCATGCCGCCCCTGCTCATGGGGAGCTGAGCCCAGCTGTGACTATCCCCCATGCTGGCCTCCATGCTTCCCCGCTAGCAAGAGCTGCTCAGTTGCTCTCACTGGCGGGGAGCCAGCCCAGTTGCCACTCCCCTCCCCCCCCAGTTTAAACGGTAATCAGATGTTTAAAACATTTAAACAGCTGATTACTGTTTAAATGGTTAATGTTTTACATCCCTAATTGACATTCTCATCAGGTAAGGGTACCACAGTTGTCTGGGCCACACTGGGGCAATGAGTATGACCGAGGCTTTATCGCGGCAAATTTTGCGTACTATTTTTGACAGTAGTGAGATTGGTGGGAACGCATATAGTAGCGTCATTTCCCATTTGAGGGGGAAGGCATCTCTTAGTGAACAATGTTCTACCCCCACCCTCGAGTGGAAGTGGGGCCATTTGCAATTTGTTGTTGTGAATAAGTCTACTGTTACTCCCCATCACTGGAATATATCGTGTAGCACTGCGTTGTTCAGTCCCCATTCATGTTCTTGACTGAATTTTCTGCTCAGTGTGTCTGCTGTTTATTCATACTATCAGGGAGGTCTGAGACAGAAATGTTTATATAGTGGCCTATGCACCAATTCCATAGTCTTATGGCTTCAAGTGCATAGAAAGTGGGATTGACACCCTGTCAGTTTATGTAGAATATGCAAGCGATGTTGTTGGTCATCACTTGCACAGCCTTGTTCGCTATTTGTGAAAGAAAGTGTGAACATGCACTGCACATTGCCCTGAGCTCAAGTAGGCTGATGTGCAGATGAGTGTCTGTTGCAGACTGTTGTCCTTGGATAGTAAGATTTTGCATATACCAACTAGCAAAGTGTCTGTAATGATTATCACTCTGGTTGTTCTGGTTGGAATGGTATGCCGTTGCAGACGTTGTCTGGATTCAACCAACAGCATAGTGACTTATTGATTTTGTGAGGTAATACAAGTCGTTTAGGCTGTGCCTGTTTGGTGGGTAGACCAAATGTAACCATCCTGGGAGGCAGCACATGTGTAACCTTGCATGTCGCATGATAGTTGAAGGCAGGTACGCGCTGTGAGGTATGGACTGTTTGTAATTTCCAAAATGAGATTGGTTAGTGTAAGAAATCTGTGCGTCAGTAGTGATGCTCTTGCTTCTATGGAGTCAAGGTGTGCCCCTATGAATTCCAGTTGTTGAGCAGGTACCGTGATTGATTTCTGCTAGTTCATTTGAAGTCCTAGGCTTTGAAAGAGGTAGATGACCCATTTTGTAATGCATGTGGGACTTCTCAAGAGGCAGTCATCCAGGTATGAGAAAATGACTATCCCCTCTATGCGTAAATGTGCTGCCATGACTGTGTTTTGGATAGGACCCATGGTGCGGTGGAAAGGCCGAATGGCAGTACTTCGCATTGATAGTGTTCTGCTCCCACAGCGAAACAAAATCGATGGTGTGCTGGCTGTATTGCGATATGAAAATACGCATCTTGCAGGTTGAGGGCTGAGAACCAATCTAGCCCCAATAATTCCAGTGCTGGAACAGGCAAAGTGACCATCTTGAATTTTTGGACACGAATGAATTTGTTGAGCTTCCACAGATCCAGTGTTGGCCTCCAACCTCTGCTTTATTTCCTGAGTTAAAAGATAGTGGGAATAGAATCCCTTCCCTTTGTATTGAGGTGGGACCTGTTCTATTGCCCCTAGTTGTGGAAGGTGACGCACCTCTTGTTGTAGCAGGTGCTTGTAAGAGGGGTCCTTGAGGAGGGACTGGGAGGAAGGTCGGGTAGGTGATATGGTTGTGAAAGGGATAGATCGACTGATCTCTAGGGCACATCTGTCCATGGTAATTGATGCCCAGGTATTGTAAAAAGGGTGTAATCAGTGTCCAAAATTCGTATGGTGATGGGCGCTGGAGTTAAAGTGATGGCGAGATTTCTCATATCCTTGACTAAAGCTTCAAAATGATTGCTTTGCCTGAGATGGTTGAGAGGATGAAACTTGGGTTTGATTCGATCTGCATCTATGAGGTCTCTGTTTCTATCTATATGCCTCCAATGGCCTATGTCGTCAGGTAAACAAGGGCTCTCTGAATTGATAGGGTTGGTATCTTTTACTCTTGTGGGCAGGTGTATGGATGTCAAGTATTCTCAGAATCGCTCTCGAGTCTTTCATGGAATGAAGTATGCTGTCTGTGTTTTTGGAAAATAATTTCTCCCTGTCAAAAGGTAAGTTTTCTACTTTTAATTGCAGATCCCTCGGAATGCCAGATGATTGCAGCCATGATGCATGGTGCATGACCACAGCTGTCGCCATTGTTCAAGCCACAATCAATGTTGAGGGATGCCTGCAGAGATGTTTGGGCAATCAAATGGCTCTTGGTGACCAGGGAGTTGAACTGTTCATGTTTGTCCTCTGGTAGGTCATTAGCAAACTCGTTCTGTTTAGTGTAGTTTCTGTGGTCATATTTCGCCAAAAGCACATAATTGGCCACTCTAAACTGTAAAGCTGCAGAAGAATAGACTTTGCGACCAAAAAGGTCAAACCTCTTGCAGTCTTTGTCCTGTGGTGTAGACTTGTATTGTGTGTTCTTTGGTTCACGGCGTCTACAACAAAGGAGTATGGAGAAGGGTGGGTAAATAGAAATTCCATGACCTTTGGCAGGTACATAGAATTTTCTGACTGCCCTTTTGCAGGTTGGTGGAGCAGCTGCTGGCATCTGCAAGATGACATCAGCAAGTTCCCTTAAAGCATCATTTATTGGTAAAGCAATCTTAGTACTGGTGGATGTGTATAGTATCTGGAAGAGTTTGTGTTTATTTTACGTTACCTCTTCCAGAAGTATTTCTTGGCTTGGCTCTTTTCAAAAGTTCTTGAAATTGTTGAAAGTCATAAGCTGTGGTAGGTGGCGATGGCATTACAGCCTCATCGTGCAGTGACAAAGAATTGGGGTGGTGAGGTATCTTGCTCTACCCCTTCATCTGTCTCATCTAATGGATCCTTTTGTAGCTCAGAAACTTCTGGTCCAAGTGATGGTAGAGATGACCTTAAATTGTCCTGTGCTGGTGTCATGGGATGGCTGAGTCGGGTCCTATAAGCAACCCATGGATCCAATGGGGGCCATTGCATAGGGAATGCATTTGAGAAAACATTCATGATTGCTTGCACCACTCTCTCATCATCTCCTCCATTTGATATTTTGATTTCGTGGTCCATGTTGACTCACGTCTCCTGGAGGAGGAGTGGTGCGGTGAAAAGGCACTCTCTTGCAGGTTCTCCTCCTCATCACTCGAAAACAGAACAGCAATGAGGGATAAAAGAACCTCTGCTATCGTGTGGTCTGGTGATCTATCGGTATCGAATAGCGGTAAGTTTGGTGCCAAAAGTATGGTGCCATCTCCCACCTTGTGCCACTGTTATTGCAGCTTCAGTACCGTTGAATGCAGTGCGGTTGTGTCAATCGGCACAGTAGGGGGTGCCATTGTCTTGCATACCGCTTTTCTCGGTGCCATGTTAATCAGTACCAACTTTGTCAGTACTGATGGTGGAGGCATCAGTGCCATGTTGTGTCTGGGTGCCATTTTCGCCAGTGTTGAGGGAGACTCAGATCTGTGTCTTGGCACCACTGATTTTCTTGGTGACTCAGACAACTTTTTGGTGCGGGTGGTGCTGGAGGTGCCCAGAGAATCGAAAGTGCTTACCTATGAGACAGTCGTGGCGAGGTCAAATTTCTTTTCCTCGGTCTTTAGGAGGAATGAGTCTCGTCTTTCTCAAGTTTTCTGTCAAAGTCTTGTTCTGAAGTGGGTTTGAGGGATTTCTCCATCAGAATGAGCTTCAGGCAGAGATCTCTTCAGGTTAGTGCAGTGTATGCAATTTGCTAAAATGTGCCCTTCCCCGAGGCATCTGATGCATAGGGAGTGGTCATCTGAGACTGCAATTGCATCTTTTCAGAATCCACATCTCTTGAACCCTGGGGAGCAAGTACTGCCTACTCCTATAAATAGAAGATTATCTATTTAGGGAAAGAGAATTTTTTTTTAAACTAATTAGAACTTATGATTTACTATACTATTAACTTATTCTGACTAAACTCTTTATCTAAACTAGTTCTAACGCTAATTTGTTTGTGTTTGTTGTTCTGTCAGGGACAATACCGCGGAGGATAGCTGAGAAGGAACTGAGGGAGTCAGGCCAGGCCGGACAAGCAGTGGTTAAGGCACCAATAGCGCTGCAAGACACCCAATGCGCCTGTGCAGCCCAGACACAACTGCTGCAAAAATCTCTGATCAACAGCACTGGGACACACCAACACCTGACGTGGAGCACCCACAGGCAAAGCACTCAAAGAAGAATAGGAAGTTGCTATTCATCATGTAGGATCCAAATACAGTGAACAAATCTCAAAACTCACTCATCTCTTCAATCATATATAAAATGCTTGTCTAGCATTAAGGCTGCATATATTTTTTCTTTGCTATTCCCAACAGAAGTTGTAAAATACCATTTCAGGAAAACTGTTGAGGATACTCTCCTGATCAGGCCAAGATCTCACCAGCCCAAGGAGCAGAATAGTGTTACAGTACCTCCTTAAAAAGTCCAGAAGTCGTCTTTCACTGAAGACCCTGGTCTGCTCTTATGCTATTCTAGGTATGTCTTCACTGATGACAGCAAATTCGCTGCTGTCATATCAATCTATCCGGATCGATTGAGCGGTCAGTGAAGACCTGCTCAATTGATCCAGAAGTCAATGCAATAAAACCACACCAAATGGTGCAGCGCAGTGGAAATGCCACGTAGAAGAGGAGTTATGAAGTTGATGGGAATTACACAAGCTACCCTGCACAGCTTGCGTAACTCCCGTCAATTGCCGCCAAATTTCCAGGTAAGTGTAGACCTGGTCTCTGGTAGAGTGTCTGTATGCTGTGAGAAGACAGAATAGAATTGGGTGGTGAGGGGGGTGGTGAGGCAGATTTAAGAACAGGAGCAAGAGGGATCAATAATCTGACTTGGTTTTGAAAGTGGAGTAAAATGACTATCCAAAAGGAAGGGAGTAGATTCATTTTTACCATTCCCTCTGATATGCACCTGTCTTGGTTCAGGAATGTCTAGCTCACAATCTTCAGGTTGCTAGAGTAACTTTTGGCAGGGAAAAAAAACAATGGCAAACAAACCCCACAATCCTTTCCTATTTTGTTTTTGGATAATAGGTCTACATAAGAACCTAAACACTGAAGTTTCTAGAGGGAATCAAAAAGTTTTATTATTTATATTCAATTCATGGGTTTTGAAATCTCAATGTCCAAATGCTATCTGGCTTGCAGTTTCTAATTTGGTTCATGCATACTGTGATACTGAAAGAGCTGCAAGTTTAGTGCTCCCTTTTAGGAGCAAGTCTGCTATTCATGCTACCATTATTTTGGTGAAGGTGTGGGGAGATATCTGAATTTATAATATTCTCTAAAGATGGCAAATTAAAGTAAGCTTTAGTGCAATAGTTGGCTAAAGATGAATCATGCAGCTCAGTGAACAAGCAATTAGATGGCTATTTCAGGGCTGATAATTATTACCGGTAAGATCTCTTAAAGGATCATTCCAAAATGTCTATTTGGGAAAAAGGTAAGAAGAACTCCATTTCTTCCTCTACGGGGTCCAATCTCAGAGGAGAAGTTTTCCAAATTAATTCTAGGAAGAAGTTTTGAGTCCTCACAAACATTTGCTGAGAGGAGTCTTCCTTTCAAGATCCTTTATTGCTGTTGAAAGTTGAGCCAAGTTCAGCAGCTACCAAAAAAACAAACAAAAAAAAAACCTGAATGGCTCTCTCACGGGAAGAGATTCCTCTGATCTGAGTAGAATGATTTAGGAAAGTCCTGTTTCATTAGAGATTGTAGCAAGCCTGCTGTACTGCATAGTTTCAACTGAGACTAGCAAAACTTGTACAGAAAACCAATAGTGTCTGTTACACTTAATTAACTGTATTGCTGTAGTGCCTAGGTTATGGACCAGAACCACACTGTGCTACAAACAGAACAAAAATGGCTTCAGCTCCAAGGAGCTTACAATCTAAGTAATTTCAATGGTATTTATTGGGCACACCAGGTGCTTAGCATCTTTGAAAAGGTCATCCTTATTTAGGTGCCAAACTTTAGGCAAAATTTGAAAATTTTGGCTTTCCTTCTTTAATATTGCTCAATAAGCCAAATTTTCTAGCTCCTTAATATGTCACTCTTTTCTCAATTCCACTCAATTTCTTAACTTTTCCAGGCACTGAGGTTATCAGAACTAAACATAGCCTTTTTCTGTACATCACTATGAGATTGCTCCTAGAATTCTGTCTCCTCTCTGGGCCATGACACAATGCTACCCCAAAATACCATTCCTTTTTATTTCACCATGTCCCCCAACAAACATTTTATTAGATACAAGACTGCAATCATTCCAAGCATTTCTCCTGTACTGAATACTCTGTGTTGCAAATTATTTCCACCCAGAAGTATTTCCCCACTTGCATTTTTCCAGCTCACTCATGTTTACTTGAGCAGACATCCAAACTTTGTATTATTTCTTTGGTCTCACAAACATTTACAAAATCTCCAAAATGTAATAAAATGTATTAATAGTATGTTGTTCAAGATTTTAAATGGAGATAACGTACAACACCAGTCTCTGCAGCACCCAATGTACAACTCCTCCCAACCCAATATTTATCTTTTAAAAGAGATTTTTCAACCAGATTTTAAACCACGACAATGTTCACATCCAAGCCAATTTGCAGAATTCAAGTAAGATTGAGATGCTATTTAAATTCTTTATCAAATTCGGATATTTTATGTCTATTGCATTTCATTTGTCCAGTAATTCTGAAATTCTATCAACAAAAATGATCAGACTCATCTGACATGATTTGTTCTTTATAATCCTCTAGTATGTGCTATTCAGGTTCTGTCATTCTCTAGATATTTACCAAGTTAACATTTGTTCTTGGTATTGCCATAAGAGAATATGCAACAATTGCAAGGTTTACCTCCCCCACGCCATCACCCTGGGAGAGAATAACAGCAAATTTACCATTCCCAATTTTCCTTATTTTTTAAAAATTGTCAGTGATTCATTAGTTAATTGTGTATATTCAGATTTATTTGGATTTAATCAATTCTTCCAAGTTCCATTTCCTATTTTAGTTACCACAAAAGTAGAAATATCTATACTGTAACCATTATTAAAATAGAAAAAAAATCTTATAGGTGAAAGTCAGAATTATTTGTACTGTACATACATATGACAGTTGAAAAATATAAGAGCCCTTCCTTAACTTGAATTGTTGATTTAAAAACAATGAAACATCTGTGGCCAATGAAATGCATCTGAGTCCACTACTGGACATATATTATAACTCCTCTTCAAACTGCATATAGATAACTGATGAAATTAAGAACAGAAAGGAGAACAATGAACTGATGTTGCAATTATAGACACACAGTCCTTTGTGTTTTCTGCACAACAGTCCATTGTTCATGGTGTTTGTGTTTAAAATACTACCTAATGTAGTTAAGCATAATATTGGCTCTTCTCTAAAGCTGACCACATTAGAACAGTGATTAGACAGTCTAGGGCAGAAGCAACAGGTACACTTGATGCAGGTTACATACAGAATAAGAAGAATTGAGAATGTACATTTTGAAAACATCTTTACACCATCAGAGATTGAACACAGACCATGCACGTTATTACTGTATCTGAAGAGGTCAGATTTTTAACAAAAGTCTTTCAAAAGAATGAGACTGATCATTAATGTCCATTTTAAACTGCAAGAATTTTATTACAAGATCATTTTTATTGATAGTGTTATTAGTTCTGATATATTATATAATATGTGAGTTTGACATTTAAATTGGTGGAAATTCTATTTTTAATTCCATGTATGTGTATATTAATTTCAGTCACAAAAAATATGTTTCTGTGAGATTAACAAAAGTTTAAAGAGACATCTCACATCTGCCCTAAGAGGAACATTAAAGACCATATGGGTCATCAATATCTTTCTTTATAAATATAAAAAATATAAATCAGTGACAGTAACTTCAACTAATTTATAGTCTAAAACTTAAATCCTATATATCTAAACCACTTGCAAATCTAATGCGCTTAAAAGTATCTGCACAATCTATGACCATTTTCAAATCTTTATTCTGGTTTGTATTCTGCTCCCTTACAAGCCTGAAAGAGTCCCTTTATTAATCAGTTTATATATACCCAAGACAGAGTCTGTTTTTCTCATGTGTCTGTGTTTACTACCTAGAAGATGTATTGCTTCAATGTAGTCTCTTAAAACATCATTTCCTAAGAATAAAGTAATAGTGTTCTGGATGTAGGCAAGTTGTATGCAAGTCATTTTTAATTGCAGAGCTATTAAAAATAAGAAAATGTTAACACTTGTTTTGCAGAGCAGTTTTAGAACCTTAATAGGTATCAGCTGCCACATTGTGAGAACCCAAGATAGTTTAGTGCCAGTTAAAAGTGAGACTATACTGGCAACTACAGATCTCCATTTATTCATTAAGGACAGCAGCTGTGCAAGCTTCCCCAATTCACATACCAAAGTTCCTCAATCCTGACCTAGAGAGACCACCTCTAAGGGGGTGTCTACACTGCAATTAGATACCCATGGCTGGTCCATGCCAGCTGACTTAGGTTTGTGGGGCTTGGGCTAATAGGCTGTTTAACCGTGGTGTAGACCTCCCACCTTGCAGGGTCCCAGAACAGGGGCTCTAGTCTGAGCCTGAATGTCTACAGTTAAACAGTCCCTTAGCCTGAGCCCAAGTCAGCAGGCATGTGCCAGCTGCAGGTATCTAACTGCAGTGTAGCTACCCTAAGTGGGTGTCTTCATTGCAGAGTTAACTCAGGTAATTGGCACCCAGGTCTCAGCAGTGTGTCTCATTCTACATTCCAGCAGGTATTATGGTCCAGTAAAGTATCTGGAAAAAAAATGTCTGCTCCCATTGAGTCATTTAATAAATAATTAATATACAAATAATCACTGGAGTTTACCTTTATTTTCCTTACAAAAAAAAATCTATTGAGAATTCTATTCTTCCTTCTGTGTTAGCTGATAAACATTGTATGAAAATATTCCAACATTTTGTAGCATGCTACTAAAGTTAGTTTATTCTCATCTCACTCAAGTATCCATCTTGAATAATGTGAAGTTTTACTAGTTTCTCCCAAATTCTTTCAAATACAGGAAATTCCTTTTCCAAATGAAACAGCTACCCTTTCAAAGAATTAGTATTAGTATTACAGTACTTGAACTATCTTACATCTAGTTTTCCACTTGCATGTGCACTATGAATGTCTTCTACATATTCTTCAGTGAACTTTGCATTTACACAGAATTCATGTTCTCCTATATATTCATTCTATAAAAAAAAGAGTTGAGATCTAATGTTAAGCTAATTTACAGCAAGTATATATAGCTAATTTTCTTCAACCATATCTTCATTTATCCTCTTTTTCTGTATATTTGATCTTCAACTACTGTTCTAATAATTTAGACTCCTTCTGACATCTACATTTTTAAAAACCCAGCACTCCCCTCCAAAAAAAGTACCGTATTTCCCCATGTATAAGACGCTCCCATGTATAAGATGCACCTTAATTTTGGGGCCTGAAATTTGAAAAAAAATGTATTACATAAAGTTACTGAACTCAAGTTTTATTCATCATAAATACAAGTAAAAAAATCTACAACCACTGTATAAGATGCACCCAGTTTTTAGACCCCAAATTTTTCGAAAAAGGGTGCATCTTATACATGGGGAAATACGGTATAAATACATGAAATTAAAAATTAACCTTTTCATATTGTAAGAGGCTACTTTTTTTGATATGCAAGCATTTGAAGTTTACCAACAGCCAGCCCATTATGAGACACACATTTACACAGCTCACATTGGAAAAAGAACCAGAACAAAACAGACTACAAATCTAAAAAAAGATAACAGAATTCTTAGAAATTATTGATATAAAATCCCACAACAGACACACACAAATCAATTTAGTTGGCTGGTGAAGAGAGCATATATTTTAATATATCCACTCACACTGCCATTCAGTAACATAGATATTACTAAAATTAACAATCAGATCTGAAAAAAGACTTGTTTGCAGTGAAATTCCAGAAAATGAATCTGAACTCGATGTACACCAGTGCACATTCCTGTTTTATTTTTGATTTCCCAAAGGTTTATCATTATAAACAAAGGATATAAGACAGTATAAAACGTAATCCTCACAAGATACACTGCAATTATAATCCTAAACTATTTATACAAATCAACCTAAATACCAACATAAAAGATGCTGTAGCATACAGAAGAATCTTTCTGCTCAGGAGAGAGTCAAATTCCCTGGAGGTAAAGAAAACAATGCTTTCGGAACCTAGAGCAATTAACTGATTGGTAGGGCTGACAGGTAATCAATTTGTAACTTGAATGAGGTACAGAAAAATTCAGAACCAGAATGACTCTTCTACTCAAAAACTGTCAACTTGATCATTCAAGTATTTAGAATTTTCTAATTTAAGAATTAAAGTATATTAATATTCCAATCTAGCATTGCATAAAATGCTATTAGATTAATTCAAAAACATAAATCACTTAATACTGAAAACATATCAAGTAAATATTTCACATAATTTCATTACAGAGGGCCAACAGTTATATCTGGGTTAAATGGAGACTAAGAATGTAAAAAAGATATTCATGAGACAGTAACTCCTTACCTTCACCAAACCTAGCAAGATCCTCACCGGTTTTACCAAGTTCACTCTCAGAAAGATGTTGGCTCAACATAATGTCTACAAATTTTTCTCAAAGAAAAACCATGGCTTGTCTAGAGCTCAGGATAGGACCAATAAAGGATTTTTTCTGGATAAGTATCACATTAGATTTGTTCCAGCTTATCTGCACTCCCACACTGTGGGGAAAAAAAGTGCATTTTCAGGATCTTCCCTATGGCTTGCCATGTGAACTCAAATCAGCCAGTTGTCTGGCTATGGGGACATGAAGATTCCCTGACACCAACAGTGTGCAATGCCCTTAACGAGAGATACATCTCTTGTTTAACAGTGTCCCATGCTAAGGATTCCTGAACACTCATCTGCAATAAGTAGCAACTTTTGAGAGGAATCCCCAAAAAGGAGTGGGGAAGGGATTTTGGCAGGTTCATGGAGTAGAATTGGATCAAGGCAGACAAACTGAATAGCCTCTTAGAATTCAATAATCCATGATAATTCTACCCCATGATGCAAGGAAATGGACTAACGGAAAGAAAGCAAAATACAGACCAAGTATCATTCATCTTTTGCTTGGAAGATGAGTAAAGCAATGGATATTGGACTTGGTCTGCATCTGAAATATTTCCCTTTATCCTGTCTCTTCTGATGTTGGACAGGGAGGGGATTCTGGGAAGAAGGATGAAAGCTGCCAAATGAAGAGTGTGGTCTACAGAAATAGAAAAAACAATGATGGAAACACTCCTCTGGCCAGGCTGAATGAGTCCCATCTAGCTTTCCTCAGTTTTGATGCTGAACCTTTGAAAGGCTATACAATTCTTTAAAAAGACTTTGGAATCAAGGTACAAGTTAACATCTCAAAAAACCTATGTTTTGATTGCCAGCACATTTTAAATATATGTGAAACAGTATGTGGTTGCTTGAAAATTAAGTCATAACTTGGACTGTCCCCTACCAAAAGTAAAAACAGAATTTAGCATCTATGAAAAAAATCACACAGATGATAAAATTACTGAAGCTGTTTTGGATATACTGGATTAATAGGATTTCACTGAGTCCGCCAGGTATACAATGAACAATGGAAGTAATATGGTGAAAACAGGGTCAATAAGGCCCCAGATTAGGCTCTGCACGGAGAATACCCAAAAGCTGTGTCTATACTGGCTAAATTCAGATCCATAATTCACCAATGGTGAAGCTGTACAGGGCAAAGATGTTCTTAATCACTGTGTTGTAGTACATGCCATTCATTAACAGCCTGAATACCCAACTACAATTACAAGTTATCTGTATTACAGAAGCACCCACAATGTGCTAGTCACCGTCCACACATATATGAACAGGGTGCCTGCCTTGAAAAAGCTTAGAATCTTAGGCCCCAATCCCGCAACCACATACTTATACTTGACTTCAATGAGACTACTCATAGGTATAAAGTTAAATATGTATAAGTGGTTGCAGGACTGGCATTTAAAAGAACAGACAACATAAGAAGAATGGGAGGAGAGGAAAAAAACAATTAATATTAACAATTGCCAACTGGCCATAATGAATTGACAATTTTTTTGTAGATGTCACTATAGAGGATTTTGAGTCATGCATTTGTTTTTCCTATAATAGTGGAGGACATTATGGAGATAATATAATTTCTCCAGAGTTAAGACTGTAACCAAGTTCCATTACAAGTAAGGATACGATTTAATCAGTGGTCACAGATTCCATGACTTTGCCAGACCACCGTGACTTCTTCGGTTTCAGCAGTCAGCAGCTGAAGTCAGGGCCGGAGCTGATGCTGTGTGCGCCTTCTCCACAGCTGGGGCTGGAATGTGGGCAATGCGTCTCTTTCCCATGGCTGGGGCTAGAGTGGGGGCTGTGAGGCTTTGGCTGGGTCACTGCGCCCTTTTCCACAGCTGCAGCTGGGGTCAGGACTGTGTGCCCCCTGCCGCTGTGGATTCAGACAGAGCTGTGCACCTCCTGTCCCTGGGGCTGGGACAGTGTGCCTGCCCCCCCACCCTGGCTATGGTTGGGACCAGGGCTGGAGCCAGGACTGCATGGCTGTGACCTGGGCTGCGCACCCCCCGCCCCACCCCGCCCCTCCCCTTAGGGCTGCGCCCAGGGCTAGAACCTGTGCTGTGTGTCCCCCAATAGCAATAGTAAAGTCTTTTATTAAAAATAACCATGACGAAATCTTAACCTTAATTATAAGCCATATTTGTAGTGTACTACCCTCCCCCACCAAATAGCTATAGCTAACGAAACTGGTTTAGCTTGAAGTTTTGCGGGTTTTAAGGGGAGAAAGAATTTGTGTAAATTTTGAAGAAAAACAGTTAAATTATTTTTGAGTTATATATTAGTAAAGATACTCTGACTTCAGATTGGCATATTTCTAACATTTCTTTTGTGTCCATTTAATTCATAAAAAGGACTGTTCATACATTTTCAAATTTTCTGCATAGTTCTATTTCCTTGAACATTTATGCAAAGGCTACATTTGAAGAACACAGTAATTAACCGACGTTATTAACAGTTGTATCTAACTTGATCATTACTGTATGTGTATAAACAGCTTGCCCTGTGGGGGCTGGTGCAGCTTAGAGAAAATGTAGCAGTCCTTGCACACTTTGATTCTATGAAAGGTTTTCCCTTATTTTCACTCTATTCCATTAGACACAAACCTACATTAACCTTAAAAGAACATTAAGCTTGCAAAATCAAGCATTCAAAATTAGGAAATGCCAGAATTAAGGTTGCCTGTGCAACATGCAGTACAGTGCAGCTTTTAGTTACAAACTATTCCCCCCCCCCCCCGAGCTCCAGCCTCATTCAATGCACAGAACGGACTGTGCTCGCTTAGTAAGCAGCTATTCAATACATTGTGTTCTGCCTCATTCACCAAACACTTTTTACCTTCACCAATAAATGAAGCAGGGGTCCTACAAACAACAGCCTCTTCCACAACACAATCCTGATTCATCCCCAGAGCAGGTGTGTGCTGAACGAAGCAGGGGTCTTGTGGAAGACTGTATGTGAGCATATAATCAACTACTATAATAATGCATAGGCACAAGGGGGCCAAATTTGCACAGAAAACCTTAATACTAGCATTTCCTCACTTCTGAATGCTTAACTCTGCAACCTTAATAATATTCTTTTAATAGAGGAAATTACACACAAGAAAATTAAGCTTTTAAAAAAAGCAAACAACAAAAAGTTCCATCATACAACATACTGACACTCAAAACGGGTGATCAGCAAGGCTGGAACCCTTGGATCTACTATAAAGACCTCTGCCATTGAACTAACTGATAGCAGTAGTAGGTTACTAGGCTCTGTGTGGATCAGTGCTAGAGAGGGAAACACACACTTTGCCAGTGAGTTTCACAGATATTTGCTGACAGCACAGGAACAGCGAGATACAAGTTTCAGAGGGCAGTGTGTTCTAGTAGGCTCTTCTGCTTGCTTCCCTTCAAGCATGACCTTCTCATCCCCTCAAACCTGTCCTAGTTTTAGTTCCGTCTCTTCCCCATCCCTGGCTCTTCATCCTAGTACCAATCTCCTTTCTCAGCCACTCCCATGTTCCCCCCCCCACTTGTGGCTCATCTGATATGCCTCCCTCCCCACCCTGGCCTCTAGTCACCATCCCTCCTACCCACTTTCCCCATCTCTGCTGGCTCCCCATCCCAATCTTCCTCACTGGGCTCCTCATCCAATCCTGCTGTGTCTTCCACCACCATTCCTGACTCCTTTTCCTAGTCTCATTACCCATCCAATCCTAGTCTTAACTCCCTACCCTAACTCCCAGTTCCCGTTCTCCCCACCCTTGCCACACAGGCCTCCAATCCCAGTCTTTTCTCTGAACCTCTTGTCCCAATCTACTCCCCCAACTCCGGTTCTTCTCCCCTCTGCATTCAAAGCAGGCAGCTTCCTCCTCCATGCTGTGGATTGCCAATCCACAATCACTGAGTGGAGGAGAGAAAGTGTTTCTGCTCTCAGGTCAGGTGCCAAGACCCAGCACAGCCTGCAGCAGCCTATAGCTGCAGTTGCAGGAAAATTCCTGATCAGATTTATCTTCAACTCATATAAATCTTTTGCCTTTTACTAAAGATTTCCAAGTTGGAAGCATGCTCAGAGGACAGAATCTTAGCTTCTAAAATCTGAGATGTCTCTAGTGAGCATGTGTGAATTGCAAATATTGTAACTTAGCCAAATTTGAGTGAATTTTCCACAGGGACAGCAAAAAGTACATCCCTGACAAAAAGATCATCATCACCACTATCTCAACCATTTTCATGTCCCTGTTCTAAAGCTCGTGAATGCTATAGCTTTCCAAAGTAAAGGTCCAAGAATTGTTTTAACATGCACAAAACGATATATTTTTAACCAGCGTTGTTCTTGGAAATGGTTGAACCGTTTTGGCTGAAGTTCTTAACAAAACAAAATATAAAAAAATATAAAATATAGGCCAGAGGCAGATACCTGACATGGAAAGTGTCAGCCTGAACATTTAAAGTTTGCAAAGTTATATGCTTCTAAAAACAGTCTTAAATTGGGAAATACTGGGCAATTTTAACATTAGATACAGCTACCAGCCCCACATACTGAATCAAATGTAGGGCTGGAAAGGACCTTAAGAGGTCATTTAGCCCCCTTACCCTATCCCATCCCCATACTGAGGCAGGTTTAAGTATAATATCCCTGAATCCCTGACATACAGTTTCTTACTACACTGATGAGTGCACTGTATATCTCATTGCCTTTCAATAGTGTATTAAGCAATGTGAGTAACCTTTACCATGTGTTTGTTCTCTCATCCTCTCGAGAAGTGTAGGCAATGGAGTGTTTTGTTTGGATTTTTTTTTAAAGTTTACATACGCATACACCATTATTTGTTAGAAGGTAGAGGGCATGGTCAAACAAATGCAATTTTCATTCAGAGAGGAAGGTGGCTTCAAATAGATTGTGTTTCAAAGCTAAATGAAGATGGTCCAGTTCCAGCTTTGCAAACGTGTGCGCTATACTTAGTAATTGTGTTTGTAGCCATTAATATGTTACAGAATAGCAACCAAATATCTTCTTTCTGAAAAGTTTGAAAAAAGTTAGGCTGCCCAAGTTACAAGTAATTAAAATTACTCTTAATATGGAACCACTCTGAAATAGCTCCCTAACGTTCAACTATGAGTGAATAACTAGATGTTTAAATGATTTAAGTTATGGATGTTTTAAAACAGTTTTAAAAACTGAAATTTTATTCTACATGTCTAACCTTTTTGAGTCCTTCTACCTATGACAGCTCACTTATAATAGTATACACTTTTATATAACATTTCAAGTTTTACAATCCAATGCATAGGCTAATAAAAAAATAAGATATTTACAAAGGTTACATTTATATTTTGGTATGACAATGCATGTTTTCAACATTTAGTGTAGTCTTACAGATACATATAAAAATATACACAGACTACACTGGGTAAGGAGAAGTGGTAACTCTGCAGGAGAAGTGGTAACTTCCTAAATTCTGCAGGCCAAGAAAAGAAGGAGGGAGGAAGGAGGGAAGAAAAATCAGAGACTCCATAGACGCCATCAGATCTCACGTAGTGCAAGAGCTTAGATTTACTTATATCATAAGCCCTCCAGGGCAAGGACCATCTCTGTTCTGTTTGTACAGTGCCTAGCTGAGTGTCTTTTTAAGAGCTAGTGCACTAGTAATATTAAGGGAGTTATGGGGAGCAGGAAGCCATTCACAGCTCTTAAATTTCAAATTACAGGGAAAACCAAGGACCCTGTGAAGCACTAAGACTCCATATTTTAAAAGAGAGACATGAGAAAATTGCCTTTAGTTAATCTGAATTTAAAGGTGACCTGCAAAAGGGGTACCTTTTTCGCTTCTTTATGATGCAGAAAGGAGGGGTGAAATGTGTTATTAAAAGATTATCATCCTTCCCATCCCAGTCTTTTTTCACATTAGAAATTTAGGTACTACATAGCTTGACTTTTCACTATTTTTTTCCAGTCATATCATAGAATCATAGAATCATAGAATATTAGAGTTGGAAGGGACCTCAGGAGGTCATCTAGTCCAACCCCCTGCTCAAAGCAGGACTAACCTCTGCTATATCATCCCAACCAGGGCTTTGTCAAGCCTCAGCTTAAAAACCTGTAAGGATGGAGATTCCACCACCTCCCTAGGTAACCCATTCCAATGCTTCACCACCCTCCTAGTAAAAAACTTTTTCCTAATGTCCAACCTAGACCTCCCCCTGCAACTTGAGACCGTTGCTCCTTGTTCTGTCATCTGCCACCACCGAGAACAGCCTAGCCCCATCCTCCCTAGAACCCCCTTTCAGGTAGTTAAAAGCCGCTATCAAATCCCCCTCACTCTTCTCTTTTGCAGACTAAACAAGCCCAGTTCCCTCAGCCTCTCCTCATAAGTCCTGTGCTCCAGCCCCCTAATCATTTTGGTTGCCCTCCGCTGCACTCTCTCCAAATTGTCCACATCTTTTTTGTAGTGGGGGGCCCAAAACTGGACACAGTATTCTAAATGCGGCCTCACCAATGCCGAATAGAGGGGAATAATCACTTCCCGTGACCTGCTGGCAATGCCCCTCCTAATGCAGCCCAATATTCCATTAGCCTTCTTGACAACCAGGGCACACTGCTGACTCATATCCAGCTTTTTATCCACCATTACCCCCAGGTCCTTTTCTGCAGAGCTGCTGCCCAGCTCGTCGGTCCCCAGTCTATAGCTGTGCATGGGATTCTTCCTTCCTAAGTGGAGGACTCTGCACTTGTCCTTGTTGAACCTCATTAGATTTCTTTTGGCCCAATCCTCCAGTTTGTTTAGGTCACTCTGTATCCTATCCCTACCTTGCAGGGTATCTACCACTCCCCCCAGCTTAGTGTCGTCCGCAAACTTGCTGAGGGTGCAATCTACCCCATCCTCCAGATCATTAATAAAGATGTTGAACAAAACCGGCCCCAGGACCGACCCCTGGGGAACTCCGCTTGTGACCGGTTGCCAGCTAGACATGGAGCCATTGATCACTACTCGTTGAGCCCTATGCTCTAGCCAGTTCACTATCCATTTTATAGTCCATTCATCCAACCCATACTTCTTTAACTTGCTGATAAGAATACTGTGAGAAACCGTATCAAAAGCTTTGCTAAAGTCAAGGTATATCACATCCACCGCCTTCCCCACATCCACAGAGCCAGTCACCTCATCATAGAAAGCAATCAGGTTGGTCAGGCATGACTTTCCCTTGGTGAATCCGTGTTGACTGTTCCTGATCACCTTCCTCTCTTCCAAGTGCCTTAAAATGGATTCCTTAAGGACCTGCTCCATGATCTTTCATATGATAACATCTCTGCAGTCCAGAGAGTACAAACTGAGTAATTGTTTGTTAACATCGATTTAACTTAATTAACATTTTAGAGGAAAAACTTCTGTTAAAGATTCAACAACCGCTCTGACCATTCAATTTTCTGAGACACATCCTTGCATTCACCTCCTCAAAAAACAAATCCTTCAGCAAGACCAGTTAATTAGTTAAGTAAATAATTCAGCATTTTTAAAAATTATTTTCTTTGTACTTAAAAAGAGTATTAGTTTAATGTAACTTCCAGGTTAATATAACTGTGTATTTAAAACAAAGGAAAAATGAACAGGATTGAATCAAGAAGCTGGCCACAACTGTGATGGCTTAAGGAAAACAAACAAACAAACAAACTATATTTTAGTGCTACGGGCTTAAAAAAGCACAAACTTGGGAAGATTCCACAGTTTTGAAAAGGTGGTTTCTAAAAGGTCTGCTTTACACACAATAAAAAAAAATCAATACATTTTCCCCATAGGTTCATGATGTAAAATTCTATAATCAAGGCTTGTAGATTTGTAATTATGGTATGTCAGCTACATTTAAACAAGAGCATTAAAAGATTGTTAAAGTTAAACTAACACAATTGCAATGTGAATTGTCTTAGTCTCATTCTAATCTACTGGTGTCACTTTCATTTAATCAGAAGGAAACTATGGGCAAATGTCACTGCTATTTTCGCATGCCCCTAACATACTTTGTTCATAGTAGTTTTTAAAGCCATTACCAATCTGAAATGGATATATAATATTTAAGGAAGATCTTTTAATCAATTAGTTCATTCGCTCTGCAGCAGGTAAATTGAGCTTGGATTTATTGAGAGTGAGGTGGCTTTAAAGTAATTAAGCAACCTTTTAGGTTAGCTAAACAGAAGCATTACTTGTTAGGAAGTAGCCACAAATCTAGTATGTCTTACCATTTATGATTATCAAATCCTAGTTTTTGTATGACCTCCAAATAAGAGTAGGTGACTGACAACAGCTTGACCAGTTATCAAATCCACCCTGAGAAGTGAAGGATTTAGCATTTTTCCCCAATCCCATTGCAAGTTTCCTCAAGTTAATACATAACAAAATTAAATCAGGCTAGAAAGGAAAGCAGTCCTGGTTCCACTTGAAATAGCTTTGTTCCACAAAACTAGGAATTCACCAACATGAATAAGTTGCTGCATGACTCACAGCAGTGGGGATATCCCATAATTAGAGAGGATTTTGCTACATAGTAAATAGCAGCAGTGATATTGCTATACAGTAAACTGCTCACCTCTGTTCCTAGTTTTGGGGAAGCAATCAACTATCTCAATCACTGCAGAGAATGTAGAGAGCAGGCTAAGTTGAAGAGTGCCTTTAAAAAAAAAACAAAAAAAAACAAAAAAACACCCCAACAAGAAAGTAAGTAACCTGAACACTGTAATGGGAACAGAACAGGGCAGAGAATCTGCCCCAGAGTACCAAATGTTGCCATTAGGCTGAAGAGATTGGACACCAATGGTGTATACCATACCCTAAGACACTTAAAAATTCAGTTTTTCACTTAACAGAGGTTTCTTTATTTCAGTGTTCTACTCTTATTATTAGCTTTCTCATACAAGTTGCAAGAAAAGACTGAAAATTGATATGGTAAAACTACAGTTGTGGGCATCTAAATGTGTTACTGTAGCTTTCAGTGGGTTCCCAGTCTACATAGGTGGACGGAGAAAGAGGAGTACTAGTAATACATTCAGGTGGCCACAACTATCCATTATTTTTAATGGAGTGGTGTGATGGCATTGGCACAAGGTATGCAACGTATTCAAACACACAAGCTATTTTGTGGGATGTACCAACTAGCCTTCTAAGCCTATATCTATCAGAAGTTCCACCACTAGCCCTGAAGAGAACATCAAATAGGTCTGTATTTGAAAGCCATTTATTCTGCACTGGAAGAGCAGCAATCAGGCAGCTGAAGGAGAAAATATCAATTCAATCATACTAGAACTTTTAAAGCTGAACTTAATTAAATGCTAAACAATTCCATGCCAAACAGGAGACCTGGTCTCAATTCCTAGTCAGGAATGGCAATCCCAGCCCAACAACTACAATCAGCAATAGTCAAAAGTCTCTAGATGGGTTATAATGGCATAGTAACTTGTTGAATTAACCCATTATTCTTGTTTCATCAGTCAAATCATTATCCAGTTACGTGCGTGTCTTCTTTAACAAATGAAGTCAAGTGCATCCAGTTCTCATGCCCTCCCATCTCTTTCTCCTTCTTTTGAGTTAATCTTGGGGGGGGGAAGAAAACCAGAATGTAAAAAGAACTCCAATTCTCTTTTTCTAGAAGATTAGGTGTCCTGCAGTTCTGACTTTGGAAGGGAAATCCCTACTTTCTACAAAGAATAACCTGCAGGCATAGGATAATCCAAAAATGCATTAACAAAAATAAGGCCTTCATGAAGTTCTGCATATAAACAAACAGTCCACAGGCTCCTATGCACCAGCCACATTTTCACAATTATAAATGCTGCCTACTGGTTTGAATACAGAATTGGAAATGAACATTGGGAATGAATTCTAATCTCAGCTTTTATAAATTGGTCAAGACCACAGAGGATACTTAAACCTCTCAGATCCCCCATCTTTAAAACTGAGGTAACAGTTACCTCCCTTTCAAATAACTGTGGTGAAGATTATTTAGGTAATGTCTACAGAACACTCTGATCACTTGAAGTGGACTCAAACTGTTAAGTATCACTATATGGTTCTCTCAAAGCTCAGGTGTGCAGAGAAAGCTAAAAAAGACTCAGGCAGCATGTTAGAATGGACAAACCTCTACAAAACACTTAAGTGTAGTTGTGTTTTACAAAAGCCTGCAAAGCATTCTAAGGCTTCAGGTTTTTACAGAAGCTTCTAAACAACTGGCTTGTGAAAAGTGTACAGACTGAAAATTCAACCTAAATAATTCTCATTTCCCATGAAGGATATTTTTAATTCTAATACTGACAGAAAACTCTGCTCTCTGAGTAGCTCTAAGCAGTCCCAAGCCACAATGCTTACAGTATTCATGATCTGTGATACCAAGAAAATGCATTCTGCTTCAAACCCCTTCTATGGCTGATGTTACACATTCACCATGCCAAATTGATTTATTTAACAAAATCTTATTGGAAAAGTTATGCAGACAAATTCAGAGTTTATACTCTGCCCCCACACAGTGACACAAGGCAGGAGTTTAAGAGTGCATACTCAAGTTTTGCAGCATACATGGCATAAATAATTACTCAATGTTTTGAGCAAAAACTTGTACTTAGACCCAAAGTTAGTAACAGATAAGGAAATTTTCTATATAAATCCTTGCCTATTCCATTACTCTATTCAATGCTCAATCCTGCAAACACCTTTAGTCATAGTCCTTACTACTGTGGGAAGCCCCTTGTTAACTTAAAGGCAACTACTCACAATAGTTATCACTACACCTGTAGTGGACTGAACTCTTTAAGGTCCTGATCCTACAATACGTAGCACGTGGGTGGACTGTTGTCCCCATACTTATCCCCCTAAAGTCAACACAACCGTTGCAGGATATATACTTCATATGTCCCATTGAGACTAGATATTTAAGCCCCTATCAGAGCCCTATGCAACTAGGCACAACAAGAGGAGCAAATGGTACCCTCTGGATAACTTCTTCAATTCTGAGATTATAAGATTAAAATATATTAGGAGATAAGGGTGTTAAATTTAACATTAGTTATGGGTGTCCATACTGGAATCTGAACCATGCTAGCTACACAAACATCTTTAAACACTTTTGTTGCTAATAAAATCCTGGCAGGGACAAGATTGTGTGTGTCTGAGAAACATGTTATAATCACGTAAGACTGATCTGTACATTACCTAGCAAAGTAGTTTATGTAACATGCCCCTTAACAAAAGCAACAAAAGAAAAAGAACAGGAACACATACTTTACAACTCAGGGAAACAGAGGAATGCTGTTTGTTATTAACGAATTTCTGATCCTGTTGTGTACAAGAAGTTAATGGCTTAGTGGATATTAGCTACATGGTCCTAATAGTTACAGAACTTCTTAGCTTGCTTATGATCAGCCTCATCAGGGGATCCAGTTACACTATGGCAGCCCATCAATACAGCTAAAAGCTGTTCAGTCTTGCATTACAGATGGACCAGAACTGTATTTGATCCATGTCCCCAAACCGCATCTTAGAAGGTCTCTTCTCTTTGGTAAAGTCTGAAATAGTTAGTCTGCAGTGTTGATCCCAAGACATTAAATAGACAAGGTGAGTGAGGGAATATATTTTATTGTGGGTGAGAGAGACGAGCTTTCCAGCCACACAGAGCTCCTCTGCAGGTGACCTGAAGCGGCCGGCCGGTCCAACAGAAAACATTATCTCACCCACCTAGTCTCTCCCAGTCCCCCCCAGTCGATGTACCACGGCGGATCTCTTTGGCACTTCCCGGCTGTGGCTGCCCCAGTGACTCGATCCCCTCGAGGGGCAGGATTACCCGCAGCCTAAGGAAGGACAACGGGAGACGCCCAGGCCCACGGGCTTTCCCCCACCCCGGGGCTCGCGCTCACGAGGCCTTGGGCCACGCTCAGGCGGCATCCCGGCCCCTCTGCCTCCGCCAGGAACCGGGCAGCTGCTGCCCCCTCCCAGCCTCTTCCAGGCTCCGCTCCGCTCCGCCTGCAAGGGCTACACACAGCAGCAGCAGCAGCAGCAGCAGCAGCCGCCGCCCCCCTGCCAGGCATAACGGCCGCCGTACGGGGGCAGGGCCGCTCCAGCCCCCGCCAAGGGGGAGGCCGCGCCCGGGCACTCACCGCCTCACCACGCCCGTCTTAATTTTGATCTGCCTGAGGCGTGAGTCCGCCATGGTCCTGTCAAGGGTCGCGAGCCGCGGGGGCCAGACGCCAACGGATCAGCCGCCAACGGGCGAGAAAAAACGCGGCTGCAGTAAAACTTCGCAGCTCAGCGGCTCGCAGTCAGTTCGCCACACTACGCGTGACGTAGTGCGACGCGACCGCCACCACTTGTGCGCACGCGCAATACCGCTGCGCAGCAGAGTCCACTTCCTCCTTCCGCTGCCCTCAGTCAGTGCGCGGCCTGGATTGCACCACTAGGGCACGTGGGAAGGGGGGACTTTTGCTGGCTGCCCACAGCCCAGCCTGCCAGTGGAACTGTCCTGCCCTGTGGCAAGCGCTGCAAAGCCTGCCCCGCCACCTGCCTCTTTCCGCCCGAGTCTGTCTGAGTGACTCCTGCTGCGCCTTATTCCCGTCCGGCCCCCGGCTGTTGTGGCGCTGACCCTGCTGCCATATGGGTGACGGGTTCCAGTGCTCGTCGTGCTGCAATTTGGGAGCATGCGGCAGGCAGGGGAGCAGAACAAAGGGGAGCTGGGCCTGGGTGTTTGACCATCGCAGCAGCCCTTTGCTAGCCGGCGCGAGGCAATGCTGCTGCAGCCCTTGCCGGCGGGCGGGACCTCGCTTGTCTTGGCTGAGAATCCCTGTGCACGTGAACGCTCAGATTGATTGCAAGAAATCTACACAGCGCTCGGTGCACGTGGCTGCTGGGGGGCTGCTTCTCTGGCCTGTCCCGTTCTCACCACCAGACACTAGCCTTGGACAGCAGCAAAGGTCCAGCCAGGCTCAAGTTTTTAGACCCTATATCCCGCCCGCCTCCAGCCTTTCCTGGCACTGTTAGGGGCAGGGCAGGGTTCAAGTCTCATCGTTGTCCTTGAAGTTCCAGGTGTTGTTGTGAGCTTCCGCAGTTCTAGAAAGAAACAAAGTTTAGCTGCGCTACCTTATGGCTGTGCAGATTTAAACAACGTGTCGTTGTGTATGTGCAGCACAGCTCCTAGCCAGTGTTTTTAGATCCAGAGATACTTCAGTTTAATAAATCAGTGCTGCCTGCTGGAAAAGTAGCCGTCTGAGAGGCGATTAAAGAGAAGTTGGGTTAATATATGTAAATTATTTGTAATGATATATTGATGCTATTTGTTCTTTTATCAATATAGAACTTCATTTTTTTCCCCCTTAACATTTGACATTTCTCCTGCCTGCCAGATTTTTTTTTCACCTCGGAAATCAGTACCTTGATTTGGAAGGGAAGAAATAGTGATATATGTTCTAACAGTAAAAGTTGTTACAGGGCCAAGAGCTGTGCATCCTCAGATTTATTATTTTATTTATTTGCTTTTAATAATTAGATACAGATGTAAATTCATGCAGTCTGCTGCACTGAGATGCCTTAATTTTTTTTCAGCTTTGTCTGTTTATTCACTGTGTGTAGCCCTAGAAGGTCCCTTTTTCTTTAAGTGTTTCTTTTATTTTTATCCCAAGAAATTTTAGGACAGCTATGTGTTTGTGTCAGAAAATAAAATTGAATAAAAAAAGACTCATAGTCAATGTGTACAACTTTAAAATTTTTATATTTAATCATGTCTGGCTCTTGATCATCTAAAAGTGAATATTGGATCATTAGACCCCTTTTAATTATAACTTAAAATTAAAAAAAAAAAACAATTATAACACATTCAGGTGCAAACAAAGGGAAAAACTCAGGAAATTCCAAATTATGGGCCTAGTCCTGTGAAGAACAATGAAAATAATAATTAGTATTTTAATAGAGACACGGTGGGTGAGGTCATTTATTTTATTGGACCAACTTCTAATAGTGAGAGAGACAAGCTTTTGAGTTTACACAGAGCTTTTCTTCAGGTCATAACAGAAGTTGGTCCAGCAAAAAAAATTATCTCACCCACCTTGTCCCACCTGATATCCTGGGACCAACACTGTAAATAGTATTTTTATAGTTCTTTATATGTTCAAAGCACTGTATTGACAACAAAAATGAATCCTCAGGACACACTTCTAAGGTAGATAGGTAAGTATTACCCACTTTTTACAGATGGGAAAACTGAAGCAGAAAGGTTATGTTACTTGTTAATGCCATACACCTACACAGTAACAGAATTATAACTCAAGACCACCTGACTCATAACCCTCTGTTCATTCCTTCAGACTACAGTGCCTTCAAATGCTTACTACCAGGTATGGGGTGAAATATTGGCCCCACTGAAGTCACTAGGATTTTACCTATTGATTTCATTAGGGTAGGATTTCACCCACAATGTTTTCAATAGGATTACTCAGGGTAATAAGTGCTACATTTTGCAATATTGGATAGAGTTGTCACTCCTCTTAATTCACTCTGTGGTTAGGTATTGCCTTACACATTTGTACCACACTGAAGCCTCTTTTTTCGTTGAAGTTGTTATAGTTCTAATACAACCCAAAGAAAAATATTTATTTGTTGAAAATGTGACCAGTTGTACTGAGACAATTCTGGTCAAATCCAACTCTCCTTACCCACCTAAGAACGCTCAATGAAACCCTAAATCATTAATTGAGAACCTGAGCTTTTAAAATTCTTGCTCAATTTTGAAAAATAAGAAATTTGATTAACACACTAATATCTGGTATTCTTTTGGAAAGTGCTTTGAGATCCTCGTATGAAAACTGCCAGTTGTATGTGATACACTAGTACATGGTAGATTTACACCCTAGCTTGCCATTCATGAACTCTTTAGCTAGACAAGCTCTAGAGCATTAGAGTTTATAACTCGATGGTTTTTCTTCCTCATTGTAATTAGTTGATAAGTATTTAAGGGGTTAAATGCTGGAGAACTCCTGAGAAATTTGAAAGTAAAACCAGTGAGTAGGAATTGAAAAAGAAAAATGTCTGTAATGGAAACTGGATAAGTTCCATATAGGCCTCTTTTCTGCAGTATGCAATCCAAGCTTCAGTAGTTGCTTATTCTGATTCTTGGACTGGTTTCTTAAAAGAGACGACAATGCTTCTATTAAAAGAGGGTGAAAACTGAATAAAAAAGGATATTTTATAATCTGGGAGAAACTGCCAGGTACATGTCATTAGTCAGAAGGTGTATGCATGTTACTAAATCTATCAAGCCAAATTCAGCCCAAATAAGCAGCTGAAGACCACTTCATAAATAAGCACCATTTCATTGATTTAAGAGAGAGATTTGGCTTACAATATGGAAGTCTTAGCAAATCTCAGATGAGATCCATAGACAGAGGATCAAATTCAACCACATGCAGCCTGGATTAAACAGGTGCAGCTCACATGAAAGTCTCAATTGGATAAATTAATCAGTAACATAAACTGGGGTGAAAATTACACATTGGTATAAAGTGCTCACGATACAGATGTAAAAGGCAAAGTAGTTTGAGTTGTATGATTTTGGCATTCATTAGCCATGCAAATGAGGGTACAGGGAAAACAACAAAATCAGAGGACATGAAATAAAGTTGACATCCATCCATAATTTACCCAAAACACCCACTCTTGGGGATTTGTACCAAATTATGCTGGGACATATTTGGTCTCTCAAAATACCAGATTGGTGTAGTCTCTCATTCTGCACACACATTTGAATGCCAAATCAGTGTAGATTACACTAGTTAGCCACTATGTGCCCATTTTTTGATCAACTCATTCCCAAAAACTTAACTTATCCACTTACATCATTACTGTATTTGGCCAAGAAGCTTCAACAAACCAGAAGGACATCAGACAGGATCTGTAAGGAAATATAAATTACTTAACGGAGCTATTCTAAAAATGATGCTTCAGTTAGCAAGTTGAGTAGCTACAGCATTTTTGGCTCTGTGTATTACTGGCAACACTGATAATCAAGAGACTTGGCTACTGGACTGCAGAACTAAAAGACAATTGTTTTCTTAGCACTATGTCAAACAGCTTAACTTGAGACAGTCAACCAAGTAGTGAATAATAAAAATTGTGCAGACTGATACAAATATAAAGTTTGACCTAAAAATTGCCATAGTATCATTTTGAAAAGAAAAAGTTTTATTGGTAGATGCTCAAATGTATTGTGAAACTCACTTGAAAGTGTGCTTTGCTTTTAATGGTAAATCTAGTTATTGATACCTGAAAATAATAAAATAATAAGTTTTTAAAAAGTTAACCATCTAAGAATCAGATCCCAAGCATCTGGCTATAAATCGCCAGTATTTTCCAAGATGGCCACTGTTTATTTTACATGACAGTGTTTTTCAGAATTCACATTAAACCTAGGTAGACAAACCAATTACAGATGTGGGATGAATTTGGTTCAATATGCAATTTACCTGTTCTGTGTTTGCAGTTACAAAAGCAATTCTTGGCCCTATAAATAAAATGTTTTGACAACATTTAACATTGCTGACTCACATGTACATTTGCATAAATTCAATTAGTCCTAATTCATTGTATTTAATTTAGGCCTAATTGTATTGCATAAATAGTAGTGCCTTGACAATATTTTCTGATTACCTTTTTACGCATGTTGACAAATGCAGTGAGTTATTTTGGAATTATATCTTTTCCAGCTGCTTCTGTATTATTCCTTTCAGGCTCCACAAAGTTGGTAGGATGTTGGTACTACTAGTAAGACTGTCAAACACTTCATTTCCCAGTCAACTCAACTGATTGTTGTCTGGAGCCGCATGGGGCTTGCCTGATATGCAGCTTGGTAAATGTTCTGCAGAAAAACATCTGAGTCATAGTATTATAGGCTCTATGCCCTTTCCCTCAAACATCCAGTTGAACCTTATTTTCTTTGCTGGAGTTGCCACGTCTTAATGGGCAGTGGAAATTGCTGATACCTACTTTATTTATATCTTAGTATTTAAAAAAAAGCTTAAAGGACACAAAAACGTCAAGATGCTCACATAGCTAGTCTCTTTAACCTTGTGTCCCTATCACCGCTCCCCTCATCCTCCCACCTGTCACATCCTTTTGTTATATTTGGTCTTTGTAATCTCTTCAGGGCAGTGTCCTCATACAGGTTTGTATAGTGCCTCATTCAATGAGGCCTGACTGTGGCCTCTACATGTTATCACAATACAAATAATAATAACCACTCCCTAAGTCTTGCAGGCACTTTTATAAACTGATTCAGGATCCTGATAAAGTTTCTGTAGCTTTTTCTAAAAGATTTCAACAGTGCTTTCTTTCTTTTTTTTTTTTTGGCTAACAAAGGCATAGATGGTATCATGCCCTCTGAGTGCTGATTAGAAAAGTACTATGCGTGAATTAACTGGACATAATAATGACAGAATCTCATAGATAGCTATTCATTTTTCCTTCTGCTGAAAGCTACCAAGAGCTTTTTCAAGATTGGATTCTTTCAAAATCAGAACACCCAAAACAGTAATATCTGTTTTCAGTGCCACTGATTAGAGCTGAGAAAAAAATTCATAGTAAATAATGTATTCATTTAAGTTTTTTTCTGTTCAGCAGTTTATGATTTTCTCAGATTTAGTAGTTATTTTAAATTATTTACTAAATAATTTCTAATAATTCTTGTGCTATTGATTGGTTGCAGGTAGTTTATTGCATGTATTTGACATTCAAAATTTAGTCTGTGTTGGTTACTTTTGATTGGAAACATATGGCATGTGGTAGGAGTGCTATTTCCTGGTTGGATGGGCATCACTGGGTACTAATGTTTGCATTCAGAATTAGTTTTCTGCTATTATTTTCTAATATTGTTAAATTTGCGGCTTTTGCAAATATTCTTGACAGTAGACTCATTTCCTAACATTTTTGAAAAGAGAACACAAAAAGGGAGTAAACACAGCCAAAAAGAATTCAACTTTTATTTGAGTATATATTCATGGATTTTTATTTATTTAGATATTGAGGTATTTGACCAGCAGTACTACTGATGATGAACTATTTACAGCCTTCCTTTGAAGCATGGCTTAGAAATTCATATGCTGCGCCATTTGTTGATAGGATAGTTGCTGAAGATGTATGGCTAGATCAGTGGTTCCCAACCATTTTGGATCGAGGGCCACAGATATAATTGTTACAACCTTGAAGGGCCACCAGTCTCCACAAGCAGGACCCCACCCAGTCCTGCCTGGCTGCAGCAGGGAAACCGCATGCATCCTGTAGCCCCATGCGCTCCACCTGGCTCCCTAGGCAGTGACTCCCCTCTGCAGCCCGGGTACGGGAGATCAGTGCTCCCCTCCCTTTGGCTCCAGCAGGGACCCCAGCACCTAGGGACCCAGGCAGAGCACTTTACCAAGTTCCCTGCTACAGCCAGAAGGAGTGGAGCGCTGATCTCCCATCCCCTTGGCTGCAGCAAGGAGCCTGTACCAGTCTTGTAGCCCTGCAGAAACGCGCTTTGCCTGGGTCCTTAGGCAGCAGCTCCCTTATGCAGCCAGCGGGAGGGGAGCTGTGGACCACTTTGGAAGTCCCCATCGGCCACTTTTGGCCCCCAGGCCACAGTTTGGGACCCTCTGGGCCAGATCCTTTGATGCAAGAAGATTGCTGTGCACCACACCACTGGTGCAATCTGGCCATAGAGCCAACATATTTAGCCCTAGGAAGATCACCCCAGTGCAGTAGTTCTCAACCATGGGCCACTTGCAGCCCAATCAGCACACAGCTGTGGCCCACGTGACATACTCAGGGCCATACAGTAATGGATATATATTGCGTGGAAGCAGCCCACATAACACAGAGAGCTGCACGTGCAGCCCACAATGGTAACTAGGTTGAGAACCACTGCCCCAGTACAAGGAGCTATGCCAAATGTATGTGCTGAATAATCTTAGATCTGAATATGTTTAGATGTGTGGTTTAAATTTAATTTTTCTTTTCACTTATGATAAAACAATGGAAATATTTTAAGGAATACTGTAGCACTGTTTAATCTCCAGAATTTACCTTTTTTAATAGGAAAAGTAAATTCTATATCGCATCGCCAGAGTAGAATAAATAGACAGATTTTAAATAAAAAGGTTAATAGCGTCCCTTCAACTTTTAGATATATTCTCTTCTCAGTCATTGAAATGCACCCCTGCAGTGATGGTCAACATAAAGCCTATACCCCACTTAAGTGCACAAGAATAGATTTCACCCTATGTGAGCATGTAATGCAATTCTCTTTGTATTGTGACTATCTCTACCTATCATTCAACATAGGTTCTTACCTGGTGACCATCACCATAGTATCTGAGCTTCCAAAAATATCATTGAATGCCACACAGATTACTAGTCTATAATGCAAATACAAGTACACTCTGCAGATTATAATCATATTTTAGCATGTATAAATATGGTGGGGAAAGGATGAAAAGAGATGCTATGCAAGAATTATTGAACACAGAGAAACAAAAAGCCTTGGGGAGCTGGATCCAACCATTTTATTAGAGAGGGTTAGGAGTCATGGACCAAGGAATAGAAAGGATTTATGAGATGTAATCTGAAAATAGCCAGGGTCCAACTCCTGTTCTTACATACGTAAGTGCAACTGCACTGAAGACAATTGGGTCAGATTCTGCCTGATTTACACCACTATAAATCAAGAGTAACTCTACTCCGATCCATGGAGTTACACCAGTGTATGGTAAGAATCCATCCCAATTAACTGCAATGAGGTTGTATGGACAGAACAGTTTAAACAAAGGATCTGATTGTGATCTCACTGGATTGACACGGGTGGGGAGCCTAGGTTACAACACGATCCCCCAACATGATTTTTAAAGGTGTATTTAACTCTACTTATACTAAGTAATGCTTCAAATCATGTTAGCTAACTTGAGTTTTAGAAGAAGCAGCTGTGCCTGGTCTAGACCGACCTTCAGGTGAAGGGCTGGGAGCAGTGAGAGAGAATGGGATTTATGCACATGCGTCAAGGGGAGAATATATCCTTTTATGAATGATTTACATGGGTTCCTAATTACAGATGAAGAGAGATCTGATATAACAATCCATTGTTCTGACACATTGCAACCATGATGTGCAGTTTTTAATGCACCATGTTACATTAAGCTTAGCCCATGGACTAGCACCATGTAACAAATTTCTGTGAAGGGAGTAACGTAACATGATACAGTCTTTTAAAAGGCACACACAATTTTTTTTCAGATCACCTACTTTTTATCCATGATTGCCTAATCCAAAAATCAAGGTGGCAGACAAAAGTGGAGTGAATGAGTAGCCACAAACCAGCATATTTATCTTGTGCAGTTTTGCACATTCCTATCTGTAGTCAATGACTCCAGTCAATTTTTATGTTGTAATGCATGAGCAAAGTTGATGGACATATTTTTTTGTCACCCCCAGTTAGATTTTATTCAGGGTCAATCAAGAGAGACCTAACAGGGATTAAGATTGTAAAATATACTGAAATTCCTATGACGTGTTTACTTCACAATACAGAGATGGGTAAAACTATCACCAACATTATTTATGACCACTTTATTTTTATCCTAGTTATGACATTATCTTGCCCTTTAATTAAATACATTTCCTGTGTGTAAAATATTTTAAATATAGTACTTGTGCAAGTGAGCACAAGATGCCTTATCCACCATCTGAAAGAAATAAAAATTGTTGATTTGACAGAAACTTGATATAAAAATACCAGTAACAGACCAAACTCAACCATGCAGTCTAAAGAGTTCACACACTAAAGATGAATTTAATCCAAACATTTTTTTAAAATTGGAGTTCTCTTTTTTATTGCTTAGTTCTCCACTGTAAAAAAAAAAACAAAAACCCCCCAACATTTCTGTAAGAAAATTTCAGTTTTCTTTAGATGTTTTCTGAGAGAATTTCATACAAATGTCTTTAAAATCACTCTGCCTGTACCCTGTCCATTCTATTAGTAAATGGTTTTATGCCCCGCTATCTTCATTTTTACTCTGATTTTCTCTGTGGCAGGCCTTGTGCCTCGGACGTATGATATTAAAACAATCTGAAATACGTGGAATGACATCTGTGTGGGTTTGACGGATCACATGCTTGAGTGCAAAGGGATTCCTCCTTTTTTGGCCACATATGAAAACTGCAAGTCTTAACACAGAAGGAACACTTGAGATGATATTCTCCAATAAAGAAACAAGCTCTGTCAGTATATAGCAGATAGAAACAGGTTGGGTTTTATAACACATTGAAATGGAGAGTTGCAATGGTGCAGATTGATCATGTTAATGCTCCTTATGCTACCACATGCAGTGTTCTGAAAGCAAGCAACTCATGCGTCAATAAATAATAATCATAGTATATTGCAATATCAAGATGGGCCAGTATTTAAAAGGGTGAAGAGATGTGACGTTCCCCTCTTCAATCTTGACTGGTGTATTGCTGTGTCACCCCAATCCCTCACTCTTGGAGCCTGTCTTATTCTACTCTGCTGTGTGAACTCCCACTCCTAGGTTAGCCCACATACAGTTTACAGAAAGCAAGATGATCCTAACTAAGTGAGTGAGAGTTTCTGGCCAGCCACTGTTTGGATTATGCACTGGTATGACCCCAGCCATGACCCCCAGTCCCAGATGCAACCCTAGGAACTGCTGTCTTACAAAGTTGTCTATGGCACACTGCAAGCTCATATGTTCATCAGTTTAGTAAAGCAATTGATATGCACCAGCCTTGTCACTTCAAATGGAGTCTTAACACACCTTAAACCACATGCACTGCTTTAGATAAAACAAAAACAAATGCATTAAGTACAGAAAGTTTTTAAGTGATTATAAGTCAGAGGAAAGGAGATCAGATTTGGTTAAGAGAAAATAAAAGACAAATCACATTCTAAACTAAGTTTAACAGTTTCAGCGACCTTACAAAGTCAAATGATTCTCACCACAGGCTGGCTGGTCTGCCTCCAGCCAGGCCCTCCCCCTGTGATCAGCACTTCAGTTGCTTGGTGGTGTTTGCAGATGGAGGTGAAAGAGTGAGAACAGCAAAATATCTCTCCTTTAAAAAATGTTCCTTTGCCCCTCCCCCGCTTTCAGGGTCAGGTGATAAACAATGTCCTTGTATGGGTTCATCCAGGACTTAGTCACATGAGCATCCCCTTATTGATGCTTAGGCTAGTCCATTGTTCCTGGAAGAACTGGTTTGGTTTATGCATGTGTAAGCAAGGTCTGAGTGTCTGAGTAAAGGGGGGCACATTATTTGCATGGGCTTGGTATCTGCATGAGTACAATTAAGTACTTAGCATAATTTACCTAGGTGTGGAGCATAATGGGAGATGGTTAGCAGGGCTGGGTTTGGGTTACAAACCACTTTTGTGTTAACTGCTGGGGTAATGAAATGTTGTCCTTCAATTGTATGAACAGATGTCAGCAAAACTGTGCTTAGTCTGTTATGATAGAACACTTCACCCCAAACTAGACAGAGCTCCACAAGGGTGGCAGGCCGATGTTCCAGCCTGGAAAAGTGGAGGTGGAGGGGTCTCCTTTGGGGATTGCAGGGGCCAGCGAAAGGGCTGCCCCAGGCAGGGAGTGACTCTCACCTCCCATTGTTAAAAGGTAGACTTAATGACTCACCTTGGAGTCTTTTGTCTCTTGAAAGCAGGAACATTCTCTGTATGACAGCAGAAGGTTTACCTATGAGCTGAAATCACTAAGAGCTGAAATCACTAAGAGCTGAAATCACTGAGAGCTGAACTTTGCCTGACCACTAACAGAGCTGAGTGGGCAACAGGCAACTCTGGTGGGAGGCTAGCACAGTCGATGCCAGCCCAAGGCAGCCAGCGGTCGGCGGAGGGGCCGGGCACAGTCGGTGCCAGCCCAAGGCGGTCGGCGGAGGGGCCGGGCACAGTTGGTGCCAGCCCAAGGCGGTCGGCGGAGGGGCCGGGCACAGTCGGTGCCAGCCCAGCCAGCAGTCGGTGGGAGATCGGCGTGGTCGTTGCCAGCGGTGGGGGACTCAGTGAGGCCCACAGGCGATAGGAGACAGCGGCAGTGGGGGCCTGGACAGGCCTGTGTTGGACCGTTGCAGCCGACGGGGCGGAGTCACACCTGAGAGGTGGATATTGCAACTACAACGGTCAGTACAGGGGCAAGAAGGAAGGGAGAGGCGAAGGACACGCCCTGTACTCTGGGATGGGTTTGGGCCCATTGAGTTCATAGGCGAAGGACACGCCCTGTACTCTGGGATGGGTTTGGGCCCATTGAGTTCATGAACTCTGTTCGCACTGTTTCCCAAACCAGTGCGGTGTTATCTCTGTTTTGCTATTAAAAGGTTTCTTTCCACACTCAGACTCTGTGCTTGCGAGAGGGGAAGTATTGCCCTTTGGAGGGCGCCCAGGGGATAGTGTGTAATTTCCCAGGTGACTGGGTGGGGGCTCGAGCCAGTTGGTGTTGCATCATTTACAGGGACCCCTATATATAGAACCCGGCCCTTGCTGCGGCCGACTGGGTCTGGCAGAAGGGTTACACATGCCTTTGTGAGGCGTGAACTACCCTTCAGTTTTGTAGAGTTCTTCCTAGATCTGTCTCAAGCCATGAGACACATATCTGGAAATATTAGATAGCGAAGCCTCATAACCATACAAATGACATGGCAACAAACATATTACTATAACAATAATGTTCAGTATGCCATGAGCATTTCAAAAACATCTTACATGACATACTTTGCATTAAACAATACACAGTTACACTATAAGAGTGAACACGAATGATACACAATCACACCACAAGTGTACATGGAGTGCAGTGTCACAAGGGGTAACAAACTTTTTAAAAATGAGATTACAAGTTTTGCTGACAGAAAACTTTTGATATATTTTGACTTCCGTAAACCATTGGATTTAATACCAAGCAACATTCTCATTAAAAAATTAGTACTGTACAAAAATCAATGCAACACATATTAAATGTGTTGAAAACTGGTTAACTGATACATTGCAAAATATAATTATAAATGTGGAATCATCATCCAATGAGGGGATGTCAAGTAGGTTCTTGCAGGAATCTGTTCATGACCCATTGCTATTCAGTATCTTTCTTAATGATTTATAAGAAAATATAAAATTATTACTAGAAAAGTTTGCAGCTGACACAAACATTGGTGGAGTGATAAATAATGAGGAGGACAGATCAGTTCTACAAAGTGACCTTGATTGTTTGGTAAGACGAACTCATTTGAAGAACATATGTTTTAATGCAACCAAATGCAAGGGCATACATTTAGGAACAAAGATAATATGTCACACTTAGAGTATGAAGGACTGTATCCCAGAGCACTGAAAAGCAGTGACTCTAAAAGGAATTTAGGGGTAGTAGTGGAGAATCAGCTGCACATTGGCCCCCTGTGCAATGTAGTAGCTAAGAGAGCAAATGTTATCCTTGGATGTATAAACAGAGGAATATCAAGTAGGAATAGAGAGGTGGTACTACCTATATATACATTAGTGAGACATAACTGGAATACTGTGTCCAGTTCTGGGGTCCATACTTCAAAAAGAATATTGAAAAATTGGATAGAACTCTGAAAAGAACTACAAGAATGATCTGAGGAAGTCATGCCTTACAGTGAAGGACTTAAGAAGATAAATCTCTTAAATTATCCAGGAGAAGAGGTGATTTGCTCAGTCCATAAGTACCAACAAAGGGTGAAGATTTCTGATAACAGAGGGCTTTTAAATCCAGCAGACAAAGGCATAATGAGATCCAGTGGCTGGACAAATTCAGATTAGAAATAGGGGTCAAGTGTTTAGCAGTGAGGGTAAATAACTACTGGAACAACTTCCCTTGGGATGTGGAAGAATTTCTATCACTTAATCTTTAAATCAAGACTGGATGTCTTTCTAAAAGATACGGGCTTAATGCAGGACTTGCTGGGTGAAGTTATGTGGCCTATGTTATGTGGGAGGTTGGATTAGTTGATCATAATGATCCCATGTGGCGTTAAAATCTATTAGCTGGTGTGCACGTACTTAAACTGAATAAGTGTGTTCTATTATTGTTGTACCTTTGTCCTTCCTCACCCCTTCATCTCCTTTCTATTACCCTCATTCTCTGCTTAACATCTAAGATACAGATACAAGAGTCCAACCACACCAAGCCAGTTGTAGGACTGGGAGCAGAACCCTAAATCAGTGGTTCTCAAACTTATTTGGTCGCCCCCCCCTTCTTTGTGATTATAGTTGTCTACACCCCTTCCTTCCTCCCAATTCTTATACTGCCACCCGGCTCTGAAGGCAGAACAGAGAGCAGCACCCAGACCCACCGACAACAATTCCAATCCTAAGGCAGAACAGTCAATGGCCTCCTAGAAAGGGATGGCTGAGGTCCAAGTGCACTTTTGCTGGATGTTTTTACTTATTTATTATATGCCATGCAAGTTCCCCAGTGGCTAAGCCTGTGGTATCTGCTTCTCAGCTTCCCAGGTTCATCAGTAATCTCCCTGGGGAATCCAAGGGACCTTGATAGCTGAGTAGCAGATACTGTGTCCTCAGCCAACCAGGAACCTGCATGGAGCATAATGAATAAGCTTGGCTCAGAGGAGAGGCAGAGCGCGAGCGGCGAGGGCCTTGGTGGAATGGGGGTGTGGAGGCAAGGAGGATATATATCTATCCTCGCATCTGCCCAGGCCCTTTTAAATTGCCGAGCCTCTGGGCAATTGTCCCCCTTGCCACCCCATTGGCAGGCCTGGCAGTGCCTGCTGGCTGGGTGCCTAGCTCTGAAGGCAGCACTACTCCAGCAGCACAGAAATAAGAGTGGCAATGTGAAAAGTGATATTCATCAATATCACATTTTACAGCAGACTTAGCATCCTACTGCCACCCTTACTTCTGCACTGCTGCTGCTGCCACCCCGGGGCTGACAGCTTGAGCCCAGCCCCTCCAGGTGAGGGATTGGGGGAGGAAAGGTGAATCTAAGTCCAGGACTGTCTCCTGTTGAGGGCTGGAGTGAGGGAAGGAGAGCCTGAGGCTGGGCTGCCTCCCAGTGAGGGATTGAGGATGGGGGTGGGCCTGGGAAGGAGATCCCAGGGTGGGGCTCCAGCTGTCTCCTTTATCCCCGTGTCTTAGGTGTGCGCATGGTCCTTTTGCATAAACCCCACCCACACAGGGCTGACAGCCAGAGCTCTTCACAAAAAACAAAAAAAACCACAGCTTCCACCTCCCTTGACACACTCCCCACCTCCCTTGGTAGGCATGCCCACATAGTTTGAGAACCACTGCCCTAGATTGTAATTTCTTTGGGGTGGGAAATCTTATATCTCTTTTTGTTACATAAGGTGACTAGCATGCTTTTGGGTGCTGTAAAATAATAAAAATAGTAATGACAAATATATCCACTACTGCTGTACACTCTATATCCCTTACCGTACCCTCTTTTCTTGGTGTGAATTATGATAAAATGAAGCAAAATATGTTTTAAAAATTGAAGATGGCAGATATGCCAAGTAATATTGATTGCTGTTTTGTTGATCAAGTCAATAAAAATCTCTTCAGAGAATTGGAAACACACCCTTTTTCCAGAGCACTAGCTATTCGCTACCGGTGAGATCTTTATGGAAAATTCATAGTGATGTGATACGACCTTGGCTGTGACTTGTGGGGCTACTGTTATACAAACAATACCACCACACTTTTTAAATTTTAAAATATTTTAGCACTCTTTATTTGCTCTAAATTAAGTCTGATCATAACAGTTTAAGGATTTGCATGTTTGTAGTTCTCAATGCAAACCTTCCTGAGTTTGAAAAAGATAATTTAGTATATTTTTGATATATAAAGCTTTAAAGTTATATATTAGCATAGATGCAATACATAACTCTCAATCACTAATGAATGGCAATATATACAGCGTACTTATTATGGATGTGCAAACCTCGTTATTAATTTGAATGATTATTTTCCTTATAGTGTCAAGTAATTCAAAAATGCATGTGCTTCTTACCTCTGCAGGCCTGAAAGCTGAGAGTTCATTCATATGAGGTACTGAGCACCCTCAGTTCCCACTAAAGTCACTTCACATTAGACATCCGGCATTTGACAACTGAGAACCGTTAGTGATCCACATTCTGCAGTCTTTTTAAGGTTGAATTCTGCAGCCCTTAGTTACATGAGTGACATCAATGGGAGCTTGAACTAACCAAGTGAGGACTGAGTAAGGTCTGCAGGGTATAGCCTGGTGAAACAAAGCCATAATCTCTTGATTCTGCTATTTCTAGAATTCAAAAGAAATTCTGTACTTTGCTCTCCAATTCCCTGATGCAGATCTGCAAAGTTTGTGTCCTAATCAAGGCAAACATAACATGATGTGTAGGTGTGACATTCTCTCAGGGTACAATCTGGACGGATGATGTGTCCACTCAATTCTCCAACCTAGGGTGCATTTTACATTGCTTTGCTGTGAGAACGACCACTCCTGGTCAGCTCACACACAGCAGGTAAATCATTCCATCCATACTGTATGAGTGCTATAGCCAGCCACCCAGGAATTACACTGCAGGGCAACACTAGCAAACTCCCAGTAACAGACTTTCCCCCAGAAATGTGAGACTTGTACTGCCCCAGCACCCGCCTGGAAAAAACAAGCTCATATAAAGTCCATCATTTCATTAATAGAAAATGATATGCACAAATCCTATTATCCCAAATGGAGTTTCCCAAACACACACTGGTTTAGATAAAACTATAAAACAAGTTTATTAACTACAGAAAGATGGGTTTTAAGTGATTACATGTGTGGCGGCAGCAATCCTTCGGGGGTCAAGCATGATTTGTTTCACAGGCTTTTATATGGATCTTTTGGTGACTGAGGAGTCTGATTCTTGAGCCACAGACTCACTGGCAGATGTTGCAGGTGGTATTGGAAGGCAGGGTTGGGCCACGATTGCTTCATGACAGTTGTCTGTCCTTTCTTTTCTGGAATTTTTTTGCAATCAGGGTGAGGTGATTTTCGTCAAAAGTGATCATTCCTTTTCTGACAAGTCTTCGCCAGTTAACCCTATCCTGGACTGCTGTCTCCCAATCTGTGGTGTCGATGCCACATCTCTTGATGTTTGTCTTGAGGATGTCTTTGAAGCATTTCTTTTTGGGTGCGTCAGGCATACGCATACAGTGCCCGCTCCACCTGGGCTGGTGTTCCAGATTTTTCAGGTGTTTTCTGTAGGTCATCCAAGTCTCTCAGCTGTAGAGGAAAGTTGGAATTATCACTGCTTTGTAAACTAAAAGTCTAGTGTTTGTTCTGATATCATGGTTGTAGAACACCTGGCAAGACAGTCTGCCAAAGGCTGACACAGTGGATTCTGTGCTGAATCTTGGCATCTACATTTGCCCTCTGTGAGAGATGGCTGCCACGGTAGCCAAAGTGTTCCACATTTTCCAGTTCCTCTCTGTCAATGAAGAGTTTCCTTGCTGGGTCTGATGGTTGACCGGGAGCAGGCTGGTGGTAAACTTTTGTTTTGCTGATGTTCAGGGTTAGCCCTAGGCTTCTGTAAGCTTCAGAGAAGCAAGTAATGAGGCACAAAAATCAGTATTGGTTACAAGAAAATAAAAAATAAAAAGCAATTAATATCTAACTTAACAAGCTAAATGAATTCAAAGCACAGGTTTCTCTCACCATATGCTCTAATAGTCTTATTAGCTGGAATCTTTTCAGCCAAGACCCTTCTCCCAGTTCAATGTTAATTTCCTTGTCCTTTAGATATTGTTGATGCCATGAACAGAGAGAAAAGGAGGAGTAACTTGGGATGTCTGTTCCCACAGAATAGAAAAAGTATAAAGAATGGGGAATAATCTCCAGCTGGGGTTCAGGAGACAGAAGGTTTAGGGCAATGGGAACCTCCAGCTGTGTCTTTGCCAAAATGTAGATTTCTCGCTTATGCCATTTTCCCTGCCGAAGAATCCACTTAACCAGGTGATAGTTCATTTGATTTTGTTGACATCTGGCTGAGTCATCAGTTTGCCTTTTGTGTTTGAGGAACTGGTTTGTGCCTTCTTTTCTAATCTTGGAACAGAGCTAAGTAATGTTATATAATAAAATCTTATAACTTTACACACAGTGTTGCCACACATATTTTACAAGGACAACAATGATCAGCAAATTCTGAGTTTTCAAATGATACCTCACAAGGCATACTTTGTACAAAAATTATCATAATCTTGTAAAAAGGGTGAACATAAGGATACAGACTGTCACAGTAGGTGACCTGTTCTCAAGGCCCCTGATGTTCAGCTCTGTTGCCTACATATTGCAGGAAGCATTTTCAAGTATTTATCAATAATATTTGGAGCCTTTTGAGCACTATCTAACTTTTCACATATAGGAGCTGAAGTTTTGAATATTTGAGTCTGCAACTTTTGCTTCTACAACTCTTGATGTTTTCCTCCTCTGTACCTGTCTGACAAATTAACCCATAAAAAAATTCCTCCACTAAACATAAAGTGGAAAACATCCCCAAAATCCCATAACATTGAGCTTAGTAGGCCATGTACATCCTGCTGCTCGCATGTATTCATACCCACCCTCCAAAGAAGTCCTGTTTAAAATTTGCAGGGAATTAAGATGATAAAAATACCGAGTAGATGATGGGAAAATAACCTCTTCTTCCCTTTGCTGGCATCAGACAATCAGGGTCCAAAACATTTTTTGTTTTTTCAGTTTTGCTACATCTCACCAACAAGGCTCCAGGACTATATTTTCTTAGTGGAGTGCATGAATAATAATGAGATTTATGTGCGTAACTTTGTTGTACCACTCTGAAAATTACCTTATGTTGCATTTCTCTAAGACTGAAAGAACTTGTCACATCCTTGTTTCTATTTCATTAAATGATTACTTTAGGCCTTTTAGAAACCTTAGATGTATACATCATTCCAGTAAATACATCTTTGTGCTGTGCAGCTTGTTTTACAGTAATAGTGCTACTTAGGCATTTATTGGTCTACTGAAAAGCAGGAGGGAAAACAGCTGCACTTAGAACAACTGTCTCGTCAGAGAGTGGAGAAATGTACTCTAGATTACACCACCACCACACAACTAAATATAACAGAGATTTGTCTATTGTATATTCTCTATACAGATTCCTATGTCATGGTTATACACGCATTTGTTTAAATTCACTACAAATATTTCATTGCAACTGTGGGCCAAATCCTGAGTTTTTTATTTAATCATTACTCAACCCAAACTGCCATTGAAGTCATTGAGAGCCACATTCTCTTCTACACAGGAAATTCAGAGTGCTAGCTTCTGGTCAACATTATGGTACCTTTGTGCCATTCTGTTGGCCAACAGCTGGACAGCTGAGGATTCCCAGTGTGTGAGGGAATCCCCAGCTGGCATACAACTAGCACTGATGATTGCTGGCACCTTCTCTTAACCCCTCTTGGCACTATTTCCACATGCTCTGTATTGCCCAGAGGAGCCCAGCCACTTCCTCAGCCCCACAAAACTTGAACTCTGTGGAACCAAGGGGGTCATACTACAGAAATAGGTATCCCCCTTTTCTCAGGGCCAGGCTCCTGTCTGCACACACACACACCAAACAGAGCAAGCATGTTCATGGCCATGAAGCCCTCCAACTCAGAAAGACAAGTGCAGTTCCAGAAATCAAAGGGCAGGAAGGTTTTGGCAATCCTCACATGATCACATTACACAGGGGAAGTCCACACTTCCTGCATTCCATAAAGCTCTGCTTGGTGTGGTTTCCTTTGTTCCAGTATGCAAATGATACAGGGGGACAGGTCCAGGCTGGGGTCACTCCAGGAGATAGAAAACCGCTGACTTAATCTATCTTTTTCATTTGTGGCCCTCTAAAAGATTTCAAATGGAGGCATGGACCCCTTTGGAAATCACAGGTTGAAAACCACTGTCCTATGGGTAACAATAACCTTTCGCAGACACCTGAGACATAGTCTGCAGACCTCCAGGTGTCATCGGACCACAAGTTGAGAACCACTGGAATAGATTAATCTGGTTGATCTACAACTATGTGGATCCACTGGCTGTGCTCCCATAGGATTGTGGGAGTGCACTCACTGCTGGAGCTACTGCAGCCATACAGCACCTCTGCCTTTGCTCCAGCCACTGAGGGGAGGTTTTCTTCCCTACCCCAGCTCCCATGGTGATCCCCAGCTGCAGTCTGGTCAGTCAGGCAGTGTGCTGTTCCAGGATTTGGCCCAAACTGAACAGCCTGGTTTTCCACTCATTTTAATATAAGAAAATTATAGCTCAAATGTACACTCTGGTGACTCACTGAAGAGCTTGTGTGCTGACAGAATTTGAATTCTTTTGCTAGATGTTTAAAATATTATTTGTTATTTCTTACAATAGTGCTTACAATAGTTCAACAAAGGACACCACATTTAAAGAGAATATAGGAAGGACAAGAGGTACTAAAAGATTATGAGATATGCTTTGCAGACATAGCTTGTTGGTTTCTGTTTGGTTGGTTGCTTGTTTTAATAGTAATTTGTGTATGATTTTATTATATATATCAGGAATATATGCTGGCATGAGATAAAGGTTTTATAAATATGAGCTTGGGATGAGTGAATCAGCCAGAGGTGGGGAAGTGAGTGGTGTTAGAACCATTATATCATAATATCACATATTCTGTACATGCCATAAGTGTCAGAAAAGCTATTCTAGGAATGTTAGACCATAAGAATGGTCATACTGGGTCAGACCCATGGTCCATCCAGCCCAGAGTCCAGTCTTCCGACAGTGACCAATGCCAGATGCTTCAGAGGGAATGAACAGAACAGGTAATCATTGAGCGATCCATCCCGTGTTACCCATTCCCTGCTTCTGGCAAAAGGCTAGGGACACTTCAGAACATGGTTTTGTATCCCTGAACTGAGCCATGTTGTGGAAATATTTTTAAAACATTTTATTTCAGCTATATTTTTTATTCTTCCACCTGGAAAGCCAAATGCCTTAGCTACCACGAGTCCAGCCAGACAGGCTCCCAGGGAATCATGTCAATGTCTTAAAATGACTCAGAAGAGCTTTTCTATACATAAAAATGTCATAACTGTTGTCACAGTTACAGGGAACCTGTATTCCTCATCTGTGGTCCCTCAAGTGTACCTATTCTAAGCTCCCAGCTCTCCAGCTGTCACCTCTCCTGGGTGGAGACCCACATCTCTCTCCCCCATGACTGGGGTTTTAAGGCTGCACAGCTCCCTGCCTTACACTGTGATATCCCCAGCATGCCAGTCTGTCTAAAGGCCAGTGCCTGTGCTTTGTTTTCTCTCTGAGGGCTATGAACAGTATTTCCAGCAGTTACTGTTGATACTGGATGCTTAGTGATCAGTGTGGATACCAGAAGGACAAAGTGATTAATAAGGTTTAATGTGCAAAATTTTCTATAAATATACTAGTTAACTACAAAGCCTAAAATTAACTACAATATATCATATTCACTAAGCCATATTCACTAAGCTGTCACTCAGAAGGCTGCATACAGGAATGGCTTTCTTCAGGGGTCCTGCCAGGGTGTCAGTGGATCCTCTGGTCTGATTGGCAGCACCACCCGCAGAAGCAGGCATTGATGGAGTGCACCCCTTTGTCTAAATGGTGACTTTTTATATCTTTCTATACACAGCTTTCACCTAATTACCTCTCTACTAGTTATTACATATTCTATTACCTACCTCAGGTTTTCACCCTTGACTACATTCCATTCTCACCATAATAACTGGGGTTGCCAAAACAACTAGTGATGAGAGGGGCAGTGAGAAAATATGCCCCCGCCAGTGAAAAAATGCACCCCCAGATGTTCAAGGATAACTTTGTTATTCACTTCACTGTTATCTATGTGTAGCTGCAAACATACATGTTATGTATTTTGTCTTAAAATGTGCCATGGTAGGCAGAAACTGAGACAGCTACAAGGTTACTTAGTAATCCTATTTGTCTATGCTGTAAGGCTTGAGATTGTTTTCAGCTAACAAGTAGTAGGTCAAAACTCATTTAAATGGCTAACGAGCAAACCTGATACTCAAGGACAATGGCTAGTGTAAGCATCCAATGGCTCAGGAAGCCAGATGTCCTCTCAGTGATTCTAATTCCAATGAGAACAGCACATTTGCTTTTAGAATTTCTGTCTCACCTGCCACCTATCTGTAAGGACCCCCACCCTCTCTCCTCCACCCTTACCCCCACCCTGAGTGTAGCCCTATGATCTTTGATGTAAGTAGAGTGATTAAAAGTGTCTCTGCATGTATGTAACGACCATTATCACTGTTGTTCTCTCCGGATGGGACAATGTCTGTATTTGTAAGTGAACAGATAAAGAATTTTAAAAGTACTATGTAATCGATAAGAAAATGTATGTAATTGACCACTGTAACACCATGAAGTTGAAGCTGATTTATCAGACTTCCTGGTATCGTGAATAAACCTATTCAGTATTGTCTGTGCCGCCTGATTCTTGGAGAAAGAATCCTTTATGCTTTACAATGCCAATCGGAAGATGTCATGCTGCAGGAGTCAGAATAATCAAGGAAGCAACTTAAGCTATGCTAGGCCTCAAAACTGTAGTAAGGCAACTCAAATTGCACTGGGCCTCCAATAGTTACAAGTTACCACACAGCTCTTTCTAAGGAAACACATTTATTCTTAAGGTAAAAGCATTTACAGAGAAAACAATCAAAACAATAAACAGATTTAAACATACCTTGAACATACCAGGAGTCACCCATCAATCTTATGGGGCCACAGAAGGCCAAAGCCTTTCTAATCCCTCCGCAAGGGCTGGGAGCCCCCTTTGAATGGAAGGTACTGTCTATTTGCTGGATAAGAAAGAAGGCCCTGAGTCTGCTTAAAAGCAACCATTTTATGCCAAAATCCCTTTCTTTGTTGGTCTCTAGAAACCCAGTTTGAACCAGTATATGCACGTTTCCTCAGGAGTGGTACCTCTCTGGAGGTGTTTACAACCTGAATGATTCACCTTAATCATCCCCCCCCCCCCCCACACACACACACGCATGCATTTGCGCGCGTGCGCACACACACACATAGGTCTTAGTTCCTTAGAGTAGCTAAAAGCAACCTCCTCTCATGTGTTGCATACAATCCCTGGCACACAGTCATACATAAACTGTTCACAACCTTAATAGAATATACTTTCCCCTAAAGATACTGCAGGAGTTTGTAATATCTGCACAACCGGAAGTCCATCACCTCAGGACTTTGCCTGGTTAGAAGCAAGTGCTGGGTACCTTTGGAAAGCACTTGAAAGAAAGGGCAGAAATGCCCATTTCCAAGCATGCAAGATATCAGATTATAAAGACATGGGGTCATATTCTCTAACTAGCTCTGCTCCCTTTTGGGTATCCAAGAGAAGCCAGCCAGATCTTCCTTCTGGAGATTCCTTGCAAAAGGAGAGAGAAAAGATCACCTCCCGAAGACTTGAGAAGTGGAAGACTAACAGCATGCAGGAACCTGGGTTTAGCTCTTCAGCTGGTTTAAATTGTCATAGCTCCAATGAAGCTATGACAATTTACACCAGCTGAAACTCTGCCCTCTGATCCTTATACCTTTAGGGAATTGAACCATTTTCAAGCACACATATTGGAGAAAATATACAATCTTTACCTCTCTCTATAAAGTGTAAAAAGAGGTACTCTTCAAATTTGGGGAGTTTATATTGAAATGTATATGATATTCTTTCATAAATTGCTGTGGTAGCAAGAGAATTAAGCCATTTATCAGACAATATTGGAGATGTTACAATGATGCATTAAGCAACCAATATTTAGCAATCAATATGATGCATTTATCACCAATATCTAGCCAATATTACCAAAGATTTAGCAGGAGAGGTTAGGTGAAAAACCTATGATGTATCATTAAAGAGAAAGTGTGTGTGGAATGGAACACTCCAGTACCATTTATATTTCTTGTGTTTCTATGCTCCAAAACAGCATCAATACAGAGCTTGGGCCTAATTTTCAGACTGTGGCTTTCTTTTTATGTGTACAGTTTTGTCTCATTATACAGCTGCATACACACTTTTGAAGCACCAACATATGCACAGAGACAGACATATGCACACAGGTGACAGATTATAACACCAGTGAATACAAATGAAAGAATTTACCTACAAAAATTGCATTGGAACAAATGGGTTTTGTGCATAAAGGGCCTGATTCTCCATTGCCTTACTGCTTACATAAAGGGAGTGATGAGTGTCTCTTTACACAGATATAAATGGTCACACAGGCTGGGCAGTGGAGAATCAGCCCCAGAAGATTCAATCCTGTGTGAACAAAGTTGATAATGCACAAAAAAAGTACTCAAACAAGTGTGTGAACATGCAAAGTTGAACTTGTACATGTGAAAGCTGCTGTTTGAAAAAATCAAGTTCCATGGGTCTGAAATTCCCAGTCCAAGTGGTGCATTTCCATCACAATTTAGCAGTGATAAAACTGAGCTGGAATGTTCTGGATTACTCTTCCAGATCCTCCTCAACATTTTTTGAGCTTATAAGAGAGCAGGAATGCCTTTAAAGCCATCCATGAGCCTACACATTTTTAACCGGAAAGTGGGCCACAAGAGGAGGCTGGCCACATGGGAAAGTGGCCATCAAACACCCCTGGCACTCTGGGAATAAACCCAGGAGCCTAGTGAGGACAGCAGCAGGAGGTCAGCCAGCTATGAAAATGGCCAATGAAGTCCCTACACTTCAGGCACCATTTTCAGTGCACAGAAAACAGGAATAAGCCAGTCACATGGGACCTGATCCCAAGTCCACTGAAGACAATGGAAAAACTGTCACTGATTTCCATGTTCTTTGGATCAAGCTTATGGAGAAATAACTAACCAAGAAGATCACACATTTCTGGAATCCCCAAAATGGCAACCCGGGAGTAGTGTGCTTGTAGCTTCGTTTCCATGGACTCTTGCTGAAGGGAAGGGAAAGTATGTGCCACACAGACACAGAACATAAGATCAAAAATTCATTCTCCTCCACAATCCCAATTTAAACACTGCAATTTGGAGTTTCTCAGTTTTACTATGTGCAGTTTTATTGGTGAACAACATGTTCTGTTCAATATTCTGAAGTGGGGAAATTTTCAGGTGACAAATTTATTTAGGATAGTCAAGTTCAGAAAAGTCTGTGTGGAACCTCAGAGGGTATTAACCAAGTTAATTGAATGGGCAACATGAAGACAGATTAAATTAAATGTTGATGAATGCAACATACTGTCATTACCGGGAGGAAAAATTGAACTACATATATATCTTACCAAGTTCTAAACTAACTGTATCATCTCAAGCACAAGACCTGGGCATCACTGTGGATAGCTCAATTAAGACCTTTGCTCAAAACATAGTTGTGCTCAGAAAAGTAAACAAGGTGTTAGGATGCATCAGGAATGGGTAGAGAATAAAGCAGAAAATATAATGTCATTACATCTGAAATACTCTGATTTTGGTCACCAAATCTAAAAAGGATATTTGCAGATTTAGAGAAGGGCACCAAGAACAATTAATAGCATAGGAAAACTCTCACATTAAGGGAGATTGAGAAGATTGGGACTGTTTATCTTGAAAAAGAAAATGAATAAGGAGGGACATGTTAAAAGTATTTAAAATAATGGATGGTCTAGAGAAGGTAGATTAGGAGCTTCTCTTCTTCCTGTCTCATAATACAAGAGCAAGAGGATATTCAATAAAATTGAGACAGCAAATTCAAAGAGGAGACTTTTTCACACAATGAATAATTAGACTGTGGAAATTATTGGCATATGATTTCATTGAGAGTGAAAATTTAGCAAGATTCAAAAGGGGAAAGGACTGGCCATTGATATGGGTAACATGGGTCTCCTAGTTCAAATGAAGATATTCATGTGTTAAAAACATTCTAGAGGAGTGCTACTTAAGTGCTAATTTAGCAAACAGAGGACAGACTGTGATAGCTGAATATTACCAATCTTGAATAAGAGTGACTAAGATGTGGCTTAATCATGGCTTATTATAAATTCTTGATAAGTACAAGTATCTAGTGCAATACATGGTATAAGGTCCAATCCTTTACATCTTTATTTATGTAAGTAGCTTCTTTGTAGCAATAGGATTACACACATGAATAAGAGTTACCAGATCAGATCCTAATGGAGTAACATAGCAACATAAACTGGCGCTAAAAGGAAAAATATTTCAGTTATCAAAGATATTTTTTTCTTACAGAGGGCTAAAAATATGAGAAACAACTACCACAAAGCACAATATGGACTAAGTAAATCTTTGGATACAGCTGTCACAACCATGCCCCTGTCCTCTTCTCTGGATGGGTACCAGTCTGTCATGAGTGGATGCAACCATATGCTTCTAAAGCATGGCCCCCACATGCTTCTAAATTTCCTGCATCCAGGTAGTGACTGCTCACTGTGTGGAAGTGAAGACCCGCTCAATCAATCCGGAAGTCAATTTAATAAATCCACTCCCGGAAAAAGAGTAACGCTGCGCCGATGGGAGAGCATTTCCCGTCGGTGCAGCAAAGTGAAGATGCCCCGGTAAGTGGAAGTTAGGAAGTAGACAGGACATATGCAAGCTACTCTATGTAGTTTGCGTATCTCCCGTCAACTTCCACCAAATTTCCCCATCAGTGTAGACCAGGCCTCAGGAACACTCGCAGGGGCAGATCTCATGTCTGATGCTCTACTTGGGCAGTGGAACCCTGCAGGCCAGCTGCCATATACCTCAAAGCAAGGAACACAGGCTTATCAAAAGAATTTGTTAACCACATACACTTTACTTTTACCAAAGCTGCATGCTAGGAAGTAACAGATCTTGGAAAACAAAGAAAACAGTTCTGAAAGCAGCCCTCAAGTCTGATCTCATTCCAGCTATGAGTGTTGGGTTTGGACAGCATTCTTAGGTTAGACAGCAACTTCCTGTCTCTTTATCCTGTCTTCTCATATGTGGCAATGATCTGCCCCTTGCTTAGAAAAGCACCTGTCTTTCAAAACAGTCTCTGTCCTCCTTTAACCCACATGGTTACATTTGGGTGTTCTAGGCTCCAGTCTCCCTTTCTTCCCCCCCTACCCTTTCCAGCTTCTGTGTAGAGAGTCATTCAAAGCAGAGCTGAGCAAATAATTTATTTTTCAGTTCAGTGGGTCAAATCAACAGTGGAAAAAAAAAAAAGGTTCATTTTGAACCAAAACTGATTTTTTTTCTCATTGAAGCAAACAAGTGCAAAAATTTTGTTCGTGTCAAATTTGAATTGGCATTTTCAAAACAAATGGTTAAATGTCAAAGTGATTCATTTAAAAAATGTTGAAATGAACTGTGTCAACTTTTTAAATTTAATTTAATTTTTTTTTACTGATTTTTATTCAGCCAAAACAATTAGGTTGAATTTGACCCAAATTTGTGAATAGTTTGGTCACCCTGAAACTGCAGTTTTTGGCAAATTTACTGTTCGTTGAAAAATTTCACCCAACTCTAATTCAAAGTCAATGGCACTACAGGTATTAGAAAACATTGCTTTAATAATAAAAAAATTAATAAAAATGGCTTTAATAAGGAAGAGTCATTCAACGCTAATGGCCCTTGATTGCTGTCTCACAGCTTCTCAGACAGTGTCTTTCCACTATATGTTCACCCCTGGCTACAAAATGGATGTTCTAATCCACAAAGTAGGTTGCAATGTAACATTAAGATCACACTCCAAAAGGAAGATTACAATACGAAGTGGAACCCCTGCAAAGTAATGGCATTCACAAAACAAAATGGAGTTCACAAATTGACACAGATATATTCACGATCTGTCACAATAACTATAAATGTTTTGTTTTGTGAGATAATAATATAATTGATAGTTTTTATGAGATCTGTTGATCTAGACAACTTGAAGAAGCAGTTTTTTGTATAGCTAAAAAGGTGTTAATGAAAAGGAGGATGCAAAAAAGAATAAAAACAAACCCTAATACAGACATAAACTAATATTTTCTCTACTGGAAGTTCTAAATTAGTAATGAGTAACTCAGGTTTGCTACACAAATCCCTTAAAGAGATTAAATAAATAAAGACAAGAATTCTTCTTGAGTCTGAATTCTTTTCTATAACAAGGTGATCCAAAATTATGATTATCTTCTATTTTTAAAGTGGAATTAACACAACTACTTTACAGACCTATTCGTCAGCTATATTTGAGTTGTTAGAAATTTTTTATAGAGCGCCTCCTACCATGTTTTTAGTGTTCTGAAATATTCTTTAAATATACACTTGGCCAAATTCTCCCATTGGGAGCTATGCACATCCATCCAAGGGCAGAATGTCACCCATTATGTTCTATTTCTACTCATTGTATGGGATAATAATTAGGGGAAATTGTGGCATCTGAAATAAGCTAAATGCCATTTGATACAATTTGAGATTAAGTAGTTTTAAACCTTATATTGTGTGAAATTTATAACTTTGTACTTTTAAGATTTTCCCTTCCTTAGACAGGAAGAGGATACACATTCAGTTTTAGTAAAATAATCTTTTGGTATACCTACAGGGACCATTTTTTATATAGAATTAAATTGTGGTGCGGACAGAATCTTTATTACATTTACATGACCCCATAAAGATAACTTTAATAGTTCCCAATAGAGCAAAACCCTCCTTAATTTTGTTAATTATTTTCCCTCAGTTATCCTTAGCCATGTCTTCTAATTCAGTATTGATCTGGATATTTAGATATGTCAGATTCTTAGCAATCCACTTACATCCCCAAAAGGATTGTGGGGCAGTTCCTAGACTGAGGAAAAGCTTTGGAGTTGTGCCAATAATTATAAACAAGGATGATAAATTCTTTCTTTTTTTTTTTTTTTTTTAAAGCAAAGCTGGACACAAATTCAGAAAAGTTGAGGCAGAGAGGTGTTGGTTATACCTTCCTGCACCCCAAGGTGCATTCACCCCACGGGAGGATAAATGGTGGTGTTACAAGTGTCCTGCCTCAGGATTTCTGCAAAAGAGGGGAGTGGGGGCTAAGTCCCACCGCAGTTCTATACTGCCAGTGCTAGTCACTGAACATTTTCTACAGCCACCCAGGCCAGGCCAGACCCCTCTCCTGAACCAACATTGCCCAGTTTTTGAGGCCTCTATGACCCTATCTTCTATAGCTACAGTTGTGGCCATTTGCATTTCCACAGCCATATCCTCTAGTGGATTATCCAGCACTAAGGATCTCTGCTAGGGTGTATACTGGTATTAGCCCTGAGTGAACCTGGACTATGGTATATAGTGGGGATAAAAAGTATTGAACATTGTTTTCATATAAGAGTTCTTCTAATTACTTCCAGTGGAAACTCCAGAAATATTGGACTAGATTATAAAGGTTGTAGAGACTCCAGAGCCAAAACAAAAAGAGAAGAACAAGGGATAAGCCTTCCTTGTTCCTCGCTCTTGATTAATTCCTTAATGAATACAGATCACTTGTTTGAGCTAGAGTAGAAAAAAAATGAAATATTTTTAATAAGATAATTGTTAAGCTAATGATCTCCTGGCTTTGTGTTTGGATTTTAGGGACAAATTCTGCCATCAGATGTGCCTGGTGGAACTCTGAAAATTAGGATAAATATACAGCTGAGGAGGTATGAGTAAGAGCTACATTCATAGCAAAATCCACTGCTATTCTGCCATCCACTAAAGAAATACAGTTCAGCTTTCTCCTGCATCCTCTATGCCTACAATGGCAGCTCCCCCAAAGGGGTGTGGGGTTATCTAAACAGAGCGCTTTATGCCCAGAGCTGTAGATTTTTACTGACTACTCTATGAGAAAGGGGACTTCTGGGTAGATTTTGCAAGCAGTGTGTTATTCCAGTCCTGAAAGGAGGTAACTGTTGCACGTCAGAGTATGTAGATATGTAGGAAAGAGAGAACTGTCTGGCTCCATGTTATTCAGTTAAATCAGAATTAAAAGTGGAAAAGCTAGTACTCGGACACATCGTTTCAGTTTGTGACACTCCTGACAGGACTTTAATTCCATAATCTAACAAACAGCTTGCGTTCATGCACGTGTATTTTTTCCATCTCTAGCAGATGATGCTTTTGCTAACTGTTTTAGACCCTTCCCATCTCCCATGTGAGAGAATACAACATCATGGACATTGCTCATAACAAATTGCATGCATTGTGAAAATCTGTAATTTATTCTTTGTTTACTGCATGCAGGGTACAAGCCACTTCACACACATAAAGCCAGAATGTTTGTGATTTATGCAAGTGAAGTGTGGAGGTGGAGTTGGGGAGGCAAAATCCCACCTAGGGATAGGTTCGGAGGCTGCAGTACAACCCCACACAGCTGACTCCATCCTGTGTGTTGTAATAACAGTAGTCATTCCCTCTGTGCCTTTTGTGCACATGGTTAAAGCCACTGAATCCCATGGCTTTTCCCTGACCTGATCTCAAGGCCAAATACAGACTTGATCCAAAGCCCAGTAAAATCAGTATTTCAACTGATTTCCGCGGGTTTTGTTTCAGGCTCTATTTGATGGAAGCACGGACAGCCTGCCTCTATCCCGTCTGCAGGGGTGCAAAATCCTCCATGTTTTTCTCAAGACAGCCGCCCTTTTACAGCCCATATTGGGCATGTAGTGGTGCAGAGGGCCTTATGTGGATCTGCTGCACTAGTCTGAACTTCACCCACGCTGATTAGCTATATCTGTATCATATACATGTGGATTTTTTCTTTTTTAACATTTGTATTTGTCGCTGAGAACAATAATGCAATAAAATTCCTGGGTAATGTAGCAAGTGAGGTTTTAGTCATGTGCACATTAGTTTTTTTCTTTCGTGATCAATGTACTGGAAGTTTCAACAGCTCACGTTAAGAAACTGTAAGTGGTTATAGACCTGAGCATATAAACCCTTCCCCACATAAGGATCACGTGAATGAGTAAAAGTTTGGAGGATCAGGCTATGTTTCTTGTCTTGCAGCTCTCACTATTTCATCACAAGACTTGTAATATTTGCGGTTTCATTTAAAGGTTTTCATGAATTTCTCATTTCTTTCTGTCACCTTGTAAAGTCTTGCTCTTATCCAAAATGGCCACCATCTCCCCTCATTGTCAAAGGACCTGAAACCACAGGCTTCCCTCTGCAGAATGGTCACCGTGTCCTATAATTTTTACTTGTCATCTGCAAGTGAAAATGGGGCTGTCACCAGCCAAGATGGATGTGATCTACCATTCTTTCTAGCGGGGGTGAAGGCAGCATGACATCCGGGAAACTGGTGGCCCTTTACTCACCATGGGAAGGACAGGCAGGGGACAGGAGACTGTAGAATAGTTAGGGAATGAGTCTGCAGGAGAGCTAGGAGGAAGAAATATACTAGGGATCAGGGCAAGAAACTGTGAGGAGTCAGAGGAGTGGGGGAGCAGGAGACCAACAGAGGGCTGATGATATTGTACTGGCATTTCCTGTATGGAGTTTGGGTTTGCTGCTGATGCTGTGTTATTTTTCATTCTCTCTCGGGTTGTTATATGTTAGGTGAAAACTAAAAAATGTAAAATAAAAAAGTATTTTGAAAAAAAAATAGCATAATGCCCATTAACCCATTAAGACCCAGCCCTGCAAGATGTTGCACTCCCCGTAAGCAATGAGGAGCACCCTCAAATCCTTGTGAAGGCTGTAGCTTAGGTTAGTGTTTTTTAAACTCACAAGTATTTCAGGCAGTGTAAACTATAATTAATGGGAGGGAGGAGTTACATGCTATTGGGAAGAAATGTGTCCACACTTCAGTTTAAATAACAATTTAACCTTGGCATCATCAACTAGTAAAGCTACAGCTGCTCCTAATTTTCTTCTTGATTACAAATACCATTGTTTTTGAATTAAGAAGATAAAATAGCTATCAGAAACTGCTTACAGATGACAAAAACATATTCTCTTCCGTCTGGTAAAGGAATGACTAAAGCCCTGATCCTGCAAGTGACTCTACAAGAACAGACGCCTACATCCATATGGGGCAACACTGAAGCCAATGGGAATCTACTTCCCCTTCCTCCCCCAACACACAGAGTCAATTGCTGGATCAGGGCCTAAGAAACTAAATCTTCACTGAACAGCCAGAATGAGGCACTTGTTCGAAACAAAAATGCCATAACCAAAGATCCTGCATTTATTCCTCACACAAAAATTCCTATTAACAAGCTAAATTTTTGTACTTCATTATGCTCAGAATTGCTATCTAAATTAAATATATCCTTTCTTTCTCCAAATCTCCTTTAAATTCCTCCTCCCTATTGAAGTAAATGGGATTTTTAAATGCAGAACTGCCAGAGTCAATCGTTCAGGCTACATTTCCAAACCATCCCTTTTAAACAAGCAGTTTGTATAACAAAGGCTAAAACTGCATGCACAAGAAAAGAGAACGATTTTGACAAGAAAACTGTAAGCCCCCAGTGCAATTGAAAATAAGAGATTTTCACTGTTCAACTGTTTATCATAAGGTATTGACTCCAGTTTCATACACATCCTGCCATCAGATTCCGAAGAACTGAGAAAGACGTTTTTGTGCTCATAATTGCATATTGTTCAACTCTACTTTGCAGCTAACTACATGTTCTTTACTTGACCTGTGTAAACAAACAGTTTCTAGTAGCGCTTTCTTCCTTTTCATGCCAAACAATGACCATTGGAATCAGAAGAAAATTACCAGCAGCTGAAAGTTTCTATTTAACAATGCTGAGACCGAACTGTAATTTAAATGAAAACATGAACCCCCTTTCCCCTGCGCTTTAACTCTGTCTCCACATTAATTATCGGCCCCAACCCTGCAATCACTTAAGTATGTACGAAACCATTGAAGTCAACAAGACTCTCATGTGAGTAAAGTTATGCATGTACTTATGAGTTGGGGCTATGGTTTGTGACATCTCTGACATTCTTGCTCCATGAGACTTCCAAAACTAACCTAATGGCAGTATAAAAACATCTCTCTCTTTTACATTTTCCTTTGTAATAAAGTATTTAGCATTACAAAGCCCATCACAAACAAATTGTGACATAAAGAGGACATTTCTACACATCTTGTTCAAGCTAAGACCCACTCATTAACTCCTCACTCATCTCCATTCTTAAAAATTACACATTTCTGTGGCTGGGATCATTGTGATGGGTCCTGAAAATCATCAGAAATTTTTACTTTAGCTGACTCTTTCCCACAGTAATATAGTAGTTCTTGAGACAGTCTTGTCTAGTGGATTGAGCATGGGACTAGAAGCTAGGAACTCCTGTTTTCTAACCGCAACTCTGCAACTAACTTGCTTTGTGGTCTTGGACACCTCATTTTCCCATCTGTAATACGGATGTAATAATATTTAATTTACCTCCTCTGCCTTCCCCACAGCATTAAGATTAAGGCCTGTCAGATCATCATCATCAAACAGACATAGTCTACTAAGGACCATTGCGCCATCACAAATGTTCACCGTTGATGGTGTCACACCAGGCATTGTGTATTGAAGTTCTCAGATCTGGCTCAATCCTGCACAGCCACGAAACATGGGAGAGGCCCAGTGGATGGTGCCAGGCAGGGTCAGGGCACACACCCCTTTGCATATCGATGGAGAGTGTGAGTGTGTATTGGTCCATCCTGGCAACATGACTGAAGAGCATGCACACCGTGTTTGAATATAATGACTGACTGAAGCAAAGCCAAATCTCTGCTAGATTATGATATTTTGCACAAAATCAAACCACTTTATGCTCAGGATTTGGTGCTGACTGTGCATATTGACTGTCTCTAGCCACTCCAAGTCTGCCAGTAAGGGGGTCCAGGTTTCTGGCACCTATAGCAATACAAGTAGTACACAGGTTTCGATAGATCCTGAATTTTGCCTCAGCACAAAGACATTTTTGTGTCCATAAGTGAAACACAGACTTCATGCAGGAGGCAATGAGACCTATTCATTGAAGAACATCCGGTTTATTGTGATCATCTGAACTGTACTTGAAGCCTAGGTAGATGAACTCATCAACCTTTTCCACCATACTTGATCCTACCTGCACCAGGGGTTCTGGTGGCCCATCTTCAAGATTCTGCCATGAGATGTTTCATCTCATAGTGCAGGCAGTGTCTTGGAGACTTTGGAGTGTGGGGATGAAACTCTCTGACTTCTCCACAAGCAGGGCAGCATTGTCATCATAGTCTTGGTCAGTGAACACTTCTTGAACAATCTTGATGCTGATATGTGGAGCAGCAAGTCCTAATATCCAGTCGAGTGTCAGAGAAATAGTCCAAATGTAGCTGATTCTGCTTTCAGAAGCTGCAGGGGATAGTGGCATAGTCAGTTTCAATCTGCTGGGCTTCCTCAGTCTTCCCCCATGGCATTTAAGATGGAGGATGCCAAAGAGACAATGCTGAAGGGTGTTGGCCATTTTGTTGCTGAGTGCCTCCTTAAGGAGTTCTCCCAGATCACCATTTTTTTATGTCCTGAGGGAATCTGCAACAATATTATTGGATTTAGCCATAGATGGTATTTTTTTCCTTATATCCCTGTTGGTTCCATTTTACCTTATTCAATGAGTTCCTGCAGGATTGGGGGGGTGGGGGATGTCCATGAATTTTGATCATTAAGTCTTGTTTATATGTATATCTAGTCACTGGTGTGAAGAGTGCCTGGAAAAGTGGACATGGTTCTACCCTATGCTGACAGCATAAAGCAAAGAAGTGTGTGGAACACTGGTAGCTGTTCTAGTGAACGATGATGGTAGGGTGCTTTCACTGGACCATCTGCTTTGCAGGAGAGAAGGAGGCAACAAGGCACGTTGAATGTTGTTATTATTTATATCACTGTAGCACCTAGGAGCTCTAATCATGGACCAGGACCCCACTGTGCTAAGCGCTATACAACCACAGAACAAAAGACCTAAACAATCAACATAAATGTCTGTTTATCTTGTGTGTCTGATGGTACCCTACAGGAGGAGGTTTATGAGGAATGATCTTACAATGGGCTCCACAGAGCTAGTAGATGTTTTAAATATTTTAGCATTTAGGTACCCAAGTCTTAACAATTAAGACCAATCAAATCAATTTTTTATTTATACAAATACAAAACAGTTTAAAAGGTTAATTTTATTGAAAAAAATACTAAAGAAAATGACTTTCCTAACTTGGAAATGATGAAATCATTGTTTTAAAAATATTGTACAAAAATTTTCACCAACAATTTGCATATACTAAATGTTAGCCCTTTACATTTTGTTAAACCAGTTTATGACCACAATTATTCAGCAATTTTCAACAGTTTGCTATAATGATTTCACATCTCCATGTTGATAAATCTTATGGTGATTTCTTATTAAATTTTTTTTACAGACATCCTGGCTGGAAGCTGATTAATTTAAATAAATGTTTTGGGAAAAACTATACATAAATAATTAGGCTAGAAATCTGCCATTTCAGGGTTTTCTGTTCTTTTAGGACATGATCCTGCTCCCACTGAAGACAAATTTCCCAATTTTTTAAATTGGAGCAGAATCAGACTCTTAATTTACAGTACACATTACTTTCAGATGTGAATATCCAGTGTGAAAGTTTTAAGAGCAGTATCTTAGGATTCAATGCTTCTGGCCAAATTCACCACTAGAAAATACTGGTGCAACCATGTTGACTTCAATGGCCTTGTGTACACATACCCCAGAGATTAGTTTTGCCTTTTATCCTTTGGAAAGCTGTAATGTTTAATTTTCCAAACATAAATCTAATTTTGAAGGATATATTTTCCTTGTTCAGGCATATAATGTTAAAATAATATATCAATTATACTACATTCAGTCCATGTCAATATTTCAGTTTCTGAATTGCTCACTGTATCTGCATTACTTCATGTTATCACACTATGCATTCAGGAAATAAAGGACTTTCTAAGGCATTCAAATGCTTATTAATTTCAGCTCTAATTAAGACATTTACAATATGTGCATATCTAAAGGTTTTATTTGTTTTTACAACTATTTATAAACTATTTGTTTATATCAGAGTAGTGATTTTTATTCTTAATGATATTTTATTAATATTTTAAATAAAATTAAAGTTATGTTATTGTATTAAAGAAAAACCAGACAAGTGTTACAACATTCTTAGAAAAACTCATAAAGCAACCTTTTCATTAAGCAAACGTTGCTGGACAGCCTTGTGGACTAAGCGCTAGATTAATATTATTTCTTAATAATTGATGCATGGGGGCACATCCAGTTGAATGATCTAGCCCTAAAACACCATTTGGACAAAAAGAAAAAAATAAGAAACTTCAGCCATTGAAAGATAAGACCAAAGGAGCAAAGTAGTTCTAATAATTTCTGTGATGAGATAATTAAGCTTGTGTTACACCCCAAGCTGCTGACAAAGACATTAGGGAATTTAACTAGAAAACTCAACTAGAAATATTCTTCCTACATAAGAATTGCTATACAATATTTAAAAGCAATTCTAAAAAAGTTATACATATTTTTAAATTTTAATATATATAGATATATATAGATGTATTTAAGTCAAAGGAATATCCACTGCATCTATATTTATTGGTTAGACAGTACAATTGAATTTGGTCAGCCACTTTTTTTTTTTTTTTGGTCTATGCTGATGCCAGATAGCCTAGTCCTACTTGTATGGTAGTGACTGAGGTTATTGTAACAGGCTTCTATTTATTGTAAGTAGGAGCTCAGCTGGAACTGATATGTGTGATCATTGATTGATTGCCTGTCTGCCTGCCTGTGCATAGTGGACAGACTCTCTGTTTCCTTTCAAGTACCGAAAGATTCACAATACAAAGCTAAATGTTCTAACATTCTTCAATGAACAGTAAGTATGAGATGTCTGTTTTCTATCACACTATTATTAAAATAATGGAATGATCTGGTTTTAAACAAGAAAATGTAGAGTTAAATCTATAGTTTGGGGCCAGATTCTCCTCTGTTACATATGTATAAATCCAGAATAAATTATTGACTTCAGTTAGTTACTTCAGTTACACAAGAGTGAGACTGGAATCGGGCCTTCAGGAACCAATCTAAAACAAGCACATTTCTGAAGAATGAAGTATAAAATGTATCTTCAGTGGCATTACTATGGATTTACACAGGTATAAATGACAGCAGAATTTGGCTCTTTGTCTTGTAACGTCTCCATTGTATCTGAACATGACAAGCATCTCTTTAAGCAAGCAATTTTTCAAATTCTATGGACCTGATTCTAATTTCACAGAGATGTAAAACATGAGTGTAAAATGCAGCTCAGTATATGTTGCAATAGGTATAAACAAATTAGGATGAGTAAAAGATTGAGCTTTAGCCTTAACTGTAACTTTGTTTAAGACAGACAATACTATTTTAAGTTTTTTTTAGGTCTTCTTTGTTTGTATTATAAAACAATGATTTTTAATTCACTTATTCATATTTTCTAAAAATGTAAATTCATTCAGTACATTACAGCAGTGCCTACAATGCTATTAAGTGTAGAAGTATAAACACATTTTAGAATAAGCATAGTAAAAGTCTTTTTGAAAAGCACTTGGGCCTAGATCCACAGAAATATTTAGACTCCTAACTTTCCCATGAAATGGATAGGAGTTAAGTGCCTAAATACTTTGAAGATCTGGGCCTAAATGTCTTATAATTATTTCTTTTAAATTCATTTCATTTAGATCAGTACACATTTTCTAAAAAATTGGAATTCAAGAATAAAACATGATTTTCATCAATATGATTCTTTTTTCAATGATTAAAAAAAGTCAATCCACAACAACAAAAATATAAGAATGAAATTTTCAAAAGGGACCTATTGGAGGTACATGCTTAGCCACCATTTAAATACAGTGGCAGTTGGGCACCTAACTCCAGTAGGGCCCATTGAAAATCTCAGATCCTCATTTCCATGATGAGACGTTGCAGGCCAAGTGTCATCATAGAACAAAATGTTTTACATTCAAGTTAAAATTCTGTGCTAATTTCTTTGGGCCACTGACTTAAATTTGTTGAACAAGATATGCATGATTTCTAGTTTTGTTTATTTAAATACAAAAATACTGGCACAAATGTAACCTTAATGGAATTATTGGGTGCTTCTCTAATGATGCTATTACACCTGTTCTGACAAATAGAAATGTTATATTAAAGAATTCTGAATTCCTGAAAGAAGTTGTAATTTAAATTGCCCAGCAATAAAAATTATTGTTATACAATCTAGTTAAATAGTTCAAACAATACGGTGCCTATTGTATTATAATAGTAAACCACTTAAGGATGCAAAGTCTGCCTCTAGTTGCATGTGTGTGGCTCCTATTGAATTCAGGTCATACTGTGAAATCAATATTGATGTAAAAACTGCTGATTCTTTACAATGGAGGGGATTAGTGGCAGGTAATCCAAGGATTACAGAAACCCAACACTTCAGAAGTAGGTTTCAAGATGAGAAAGGGGATGATCAGAAGTCATTCATCTTCAGGAATATGTTTCACACACTTTGACAAACCTTTGGTTGAAAAAAGTAACATTTTTAAATTAAAGGGAGTTTAACCTTTTGAAAAGCTTCTTGCCCAAATGTATATTGCTAGGTGACATTATACATAATATGGGGTAACATTTGCAAAGGTGCCTAAGTAATTTGGGAGCCTAAGTCACATTTTTAAAGGTACTTAGATGCTTTTGAAAAATTTTACCCTTGGCCTATAAATATGGCTGCAATAGAATCATAGAAAGGTAAGGCTGTAAAGGACCCCAAGACGTCATTAATTCCAGCTCCCTGTGCTGTGGCAGGACCAAGTAAATATAGAACATCCCTGACAGGTGTTTGTCCAACTAGCATTTAAAAATTTCCAGTGATGGGAGATTCCACAACCTTCCTTGGAAGCCTATTCCAGAGCTAACTACCCTTATAGTTAAAATGTTGTTCGCTAATATCTGACCTAAACTTCCCTTGCTGCAGATTAAGCCCATTACTTCTTGTTTTACCTTCAGTCATCATGCGGAACAATTGATCACCATCCATATACAACAGAGCCTCAGAGTTATGAGCACCAGAGTTACAAACTGACCAGTCAACCACACACCTCATTTGGGACCAGAAGTATACAATCAGGCAACCACAGAGGGGAAAAAAAATAAAAGCAAATACAGTACAGTATTGTGTGAAATGTAAACTACTAAAAATATAAGAGAAAGAATCATTTTTCTTCTCCATAGGTGTGTTTCAAAGCTGTACTAAGTTAATGTTCAGTTGTAAACTTTTGAAAGAACACCCAGAACGTTTTGTTCAGAGTTACGAACATTTCAGAGTTACAAACAACCTCCATTCCAGAAGATGTTCATAACTCTGAGGTTCTACTATATAGGTGGCACAAAAAGTACATAAGCCTTTTGATTATCGATCTCCTCCACTGCATGGTGAGTAGTGGATATAAAATCCCTCTTCCAGTGGACCCAGACTCTCAAGGGAGGGGAGCAGAGCTAAAGTACATCAGCCCTATCCCTCTGGAAGTCTCTGTCTTCAATTACCATCAGACATCCATTAGGAAGAGGTTGCCAGTTGGACGAGATTTAGACAGGGGAAAAAGTCCTCTAAGTGGTATCTTCTCAAAGTAACTCCTTGAGAAAATCTCATAAATAAATGTGGAAACCTAGTTCATTCCTGGCGAGGGGTGTGTGTGAGGGGGAAGGAATGGGAGGGATTGAGGAAACAAAAATAAAGTACAAAGGTGGATGGTAAAATAATGACAGCATGCTTCTGGGATAGACTAGGAGTAGTTCAGTTCTCAGTGAAGATCCCATGATAAACCCTGAATTGTCTTACGGAGCTGGAACATCAACTAAACTGGAGGGCAGCATGCCCTGCCCTTTCATAGCCCTAAAACCCTCTCCACTAAAAGAGACAATGAGTCAGGAACTCCACGAGTTTCCCACCAATCTTTTCTTCTCTTGGGGACTTTCCATGTGAGGGGATGATATAGCCCTTTGGGAAAAAAGCCTTAGTCCCACTAAGTCATTGTCATAATAATCAAACTAGTCATCTTACTGTGTTAGCTTCCAAATAAGAGGATCATATAGACAAGATAAAACTTTGTATAAACAAAAGGGCTGGTCATACCAAATGAATAGACAGAAAATAAAGATTTACTCCCACTTTTTCTCTTGATTACAGATTCTTAAGTACTTTACTCAGAAACACACCCATTTTTAGTTCCTTAAGATGTGACTTGGTTACCATTTACCTGGCATTCATCTTTTTCAGCTGTCATTTGTTATTGCACAAGATAGAGATGGTGTGAGGTGTATCATGACAGAGCATGTGGTAAACTTAGAGGAACAAGGGCTGTAGATGGATAATTTGGTTAACCATGTGATCGATGGAATGACTTGAGCCCCACTCTTGCAAATGCACACATATTTCACTTTAAGCATGAGTAGTTCCACTGAAGCCAATGGGGCCTAGGTTTGTCACAGTTTCCTGCGTAATAACATAATGGGCCCGATTCTCCTCGCAAATCAATATGTCCTTATTGACGTCAATGGATTTACTCTCAATGTACACTGACAAATGAGTGGATAATCCCATCCGGTATGTTGTTATTACCAATAAAAGTTATTTAGCTCTGGCAGCATACTAGCCCCATCACCATAGCAAATATTTGTCTCTAGGCTAGATCCAGCCAGCTGTTACCATCTGGATAACCCTTAGTCATTCCAGAGGCCTTAATGAAGTCAGTGGAAGTTCTGGTATGTGTACTGCTTGACAGGATCTGGACCTATGGGCTCAAGCTGCCACCCTTTATTTGGCCAGTGGACCTTTCTACAAGAATAATTCTTATTCAAGGTAAGAGATGCAGGGTCCAACTTTAGTTACAGATAGTACAGTCTAATCCACTGTATAGGTACATGATGTGATCAGAACCTAAGGTCACATTTTCATGGCCTGTTGTATTTTCAGGTTATGGTGGAAAGACCTCACACTGCTAACACACAATTGTCTTAAAGCTCTAGTAGCCACCGTTTTATTTTCTGGTTCTCCTAGCAAGGCTTTTCCATTTGCAGTGGATCAAAAACAAAGGTAAACCGAATATTTTAACTGCAACCCGTGATCTGTCGGATTCAATGTTAAACCAGGATATGAAGTGTGTACAGTTGGGCTGTATAGAGACTCCCCTTTTCCCTGTAGGTTTTCATTCTCTTATGCCCAATATGTGAGCGTGATGCTAATTAAAGTAAGGCAACTGTTGAAACGGCAGGTGGGAGGGAGAGGTGGGTGTAGTTCCCGATGCTGAATGACAGATTCGTTCTAACGTTCTTAGGGTCTACAGGCCATTGTTCTTGAACCTGATGTAGAAAAATTAAGATGTTATGCTTTTATTTTCAACACTGCCTACCCTAAGAAAAGGGGGCTGGAGTACAGGAGTCTTGCTTCCCTTGCAGTAAACCAGGCACTGGGATCTCTTTTCTAAATCTCATCACAATACAATTTTCCATCTCAACTTCAGAGAGAAATAGTCATGCATCAAATGTCCTACTTCCCCCTCACCTGTACCTGCCAGCCCCCGAGCTGCAAATGGAAATGAAATTGCTGCTTGAATTCACTCTTCCTCCTCCTCAGGTTTCTAACTCTTCCTGGGCCCTCGGTAACCCTGCAAAGGGAGACACGACTAGTGCATGTCCGTGCTGATGGGCAAATTCAATTTGACGAAATAAATAAATAAAATCAACTGTCATTAGCTTCCATTTTATTTCGGGGACGGGGTCAAATAAAAAAACCCCTAAGCGTTAATTGGAAACGGATACCGGAACGACCTAATGATGTTGGATTGCAGAGGGTTTTTTAATGCGTTAATACGATTCATTATTTCCAAAACTGACTTCAATGAGCTCCAGATATTACCTTATCTAACACATTTCGCTCTCCCACGCAACCTCGCTGACACTTGGGGTTGGAGCCTGAGAAGGATGCAAACCACCGGGAGGCTTTGCCTGCGCGGCTTGGACATTGAAATGGCAAACTGGAGTGGATGCTGTGTTTTTTCGCCTCCCTTCCCCTCTCCCTTTGTTTGGCTGGCTCCTTTTTTCCCCTTGGTTGTTGATTATTAGTATTTTCCTGGTTTTCCAAACTAATAAGTGCCACTATCAGGCAGTTGGAAGCTCTCTGAGGCTGCAGACTTTGCCGCTTGGCCCTTAATTGATATTGAACGAGCTGCTGGTAGACGGGAGCCCGGCCACTGCTGGATAATTTGCAGTTTAATCAGCGTCTGTAATGAGAGCTGCTGATTAGGGCTGTTGGAAATAAAAGAGAGTTACAAGGAACGTCTGTCAGAGTCCGGTGATAATTCAGGACTAATTGTGGTGATTAGCGCAAACTGGATGACTTTGGGCTTTGCTAATGCAAAGAGAAACGTGCAGGCTCCAGCCAGGGACCCCTCGGAGAACGGTGCATGTGCTGCAGGAAACTTGCGTTAAGCCATTCTCCTCCCTCCATGCAACAGCAGCAACCAGAGGAGCTGGAGCTGCGTGGCACAGGGAGGGGGATTTGCAGGCAAGTGGCTTTAAACTAGTTCCCTTATTCCCAGCCGGGCTGCACCATGGCACTGAGCTTTACAGGAAAGCTGCCCCTGACAGATTCACTTCCCTCCAGTCCCTGGCCCACTTGTAGTCTTCGCTCGTTCTCCTGTTTCTCCCAAACAAACTGCCTGGGAGTGGGTCTGCCCAAACGCCACTCTTCTCCTAGCCTCCTTCATAATGAAGGCTCCTTCGTAGCGGGTATAAAAGTGGGGGAGGGGGAGAAGCTTATAAACTACGAGAGCTCTCATTACTGGAGAGTTTCATAACTCTTTAATTCATTTTTAATGACGGCAATAAACACGGTAGTCATGGTAGACCAATGGCTAAAAATCAGAGGGCCATTACTGTCCATTAAAACACTGTTTACAGTTCAATGGAGGTACATGTGATTCGCAATAACTCATATGAGCAACAAGGAAAGATTTATATCTGAAGAGCTTTTCACTTTTATTCTTTATAGCATAAGGCGTGTTGCACAAATTGACAAAAGTTCATTTAATATTTAATCGTGGGAATGGGATTAAATAAGTAGCTGTTGGAGGCCCTGATTTCTATTTGATCAATAAATCATCAAGTACCTTAAAGTGCTTTATTCACTATCAAACTAAATGAAAAATACTTTAACCTGCGCCCCTTGTGTCAGCAGATAAAGCTAATAATATTTTCGGTTGTGTTTCAATTTAGGTATTTAACTGCAACAAATATCCTGGGACTTTTTTTTATATATAATATATAAATAGGAAATGTTCTTCAAGTCGACGCTTTTTAATTGTTTTCTAGAGGAAAAAACTATAAACGGAGCCCTCTCTACAGGTCCATGTTTTGCATAATAAATCCATAAACAGGCAAACGAATATGTTTACACTTTGAAGAAATGCTGGAGCTAGAGCATGGGTCTCCAAAGCCAGTCAACATTGTTCATTCAGAAAGTGCATTGTTCAAAGCCCTGATTTGAGTAATCTTTTATTTAAATGTTTGCTGTTTCCGTTTGTTTTCACCTCTAAATTAAGTTAATCTTTTTTCATTTGAATTGTTTCTATTTTATCAGATCTTTCATTTCCCCCCTAAATTTCATGTCACGTTAGGTTTTGGTAGTTGAATATTAAAGGTTTTCAAATACACTCCGATGGATGGATTCTGCAATACAAATATGCCTATATCCGTGTTGAGATATTAGTGTGTATAGATGGTTGAATGTCTGCCTGTGTATATAATATATACCAATATGCACACAGTTAAATATTACTAGACAATAAAATGATTAAGAGAGCCACGATTAAACATTGGAACCATATTACTTCATTTGTTTTAAAAGATTAGATGTTTCCCCATTGTTCCCATTTCAGAAGAGTTTTTTCCCCCCTTCTAGTAATAACCTGGCGCTGACCTAAAATTGCAATCGAATGATATTTGTGAAGTTTAATTGCTAACTTAGCATCTCTGTCACACCTCCCAGCCCATTAGATGATGAAATCTCACCTGGTTAAACGGTACAGCACACTGGCCTCAATGGCGAATGCCTGATTATACAGCCAAGCTGCTAATTTACCAAACCACCTTTACAGGGAGGATTTGATGGACACCACAGACTGTATTCATGCGGTAGCTAAGAGAAGGTGCCGTATTCCCCGAGCGGCCTTCCAGCTACCCGCAGAATGAGAAATGGAAAATTAGTGGAGATGTGTGCATGAAGAGAGCCGAGCAATTAGCTGGGAGCTGCCGCCTGCCTGGGAGAGATGAGGTCGGGGCCAGGCGAGCGGGGAGACAGACACGGGCGGTTCGGCCAGCGAGCCAGCCCCCCGCTGCACGGAGGGCAGCCCCTCCGCAGCCAGCGTTTTCCTCCCCTTGATCCGCTCCAAGCAGCATAAAGTTAGAGGCGCGACACTTAGGTAACAGACATGTCCAACATGAGCCTGTCATCATCGTCCCCCCTTCCGCCCAGAGCCGGCGCAGACAGACAGAGACATCCCAGCCGGCCCACAGCCGGCCGCCGCCTCTCCCCCTCCGCCACAGCCTGGCGCTTTTCGCAACCCGTGGGCCGAAAACACGCCGCCAGCTCATAGTGACCGCGCCTTCGCATGGGTTGATTCAGTCCTTTTCGGGAGGGGAGGGGGTTATTCGCGCCCCCCGACACACAGCATCCGATAGCAAAACCGCCCCAGTAAAATACAATGCCAGGCAGGTAGATACATGTTCAGCGGCTGGCTGACAGAGGGGATACAAATCTGCATAGCTAAACACTGGGATTATTAGCAAACGTGGCTATGCCGCCTCCCTGGGAGCTGGCTGGACACCCAGCCCTGCGGGCAGAGGGAAGGGGACACACGGCTTTCTTTGGAGGCGCTGAGATGCAGTTTTTGGTGGTCGGTTCCCCCCTCCCTCCATCCCCCTGTATTATTTGTGGCTGATTGGCCATTGTTGTTGCTCATGTTATTAATTGCACCCGGGCCTTTCCTTGCTCTTTGCGAGAGCAGCGGTCTAAATTGGCTCTAATAAATATTAGCCGCTAGATTAGGCGAGGTGAAGCTGGCACGGCGCTCTATTTTCGACCTGTAGCCTCTGCAAAGCCGCCAGTTCTGCGCCAGATTAGCCCCATCCATCCAGTGTCAATGGTTGTCTTGTTGAGAAAATCAGTGAGTAAACACGGCTGACAGAGAGGGGGCTCAGCTGATTACTCATACAAATAGACTGCAAACTCCACCAGGAGAAGCTGTTTCCAGAGATGGGTTTCTCGCATTGACAGGGCTGCTTCTCCCAGGATTCTGTGTCCTGCTGTTCCCACTTTGTCCTCCATCAATCACACAATTGTGTCCGGGATGTTTTATAGAGTCACTTAATATCCCTGCCTTCATCTCTATTCACTTAGAGAATGATCTGCCATAAGGGCTAAAGGCTTTTGCAGGATGGGACCGAGACAAACCCGGGCCACAATAGCTCTGGTGGAAAACATGGCAAATCAGTGACACTGCCTTGCTTTCTGATGCTAATAGAAAAGCCATGGGATATTACAATAACAGGCAAGCTGTGATTTAAATGTCGTCCCACCATTACCCTATTGTCCCGTGTATTAAATCATCTCTTTTAGATCATATGCTATTATAAGAAGAATGGCGGGGGCGGGAAGGGGGAGAACTATTTTGAACGCAAATTCTATGTTAAGCTACCATACACGGTGGATTTGGGGGGAGGGAGAAATACAAAACAAGTTTCCTCTTCTTGCAATGGTTTATTAAATATATATATTCCATTTCTGAAATGGGTCCTTTCGCCCTAGTTAATGTGTATTTCTCAGAGTTGTGCTGAACCACTGAGACACAGAAAACTTTAAGTAGAGTCATTCAAATATCATCCCGCCTTCTACAACGGCGCATTTCAAACCTGGAGCCCACCTGGGTACAAAACTGCATCTTACTGATGAATTTTGAAGACAGATGAAAGAGTTACAAGGTATCACTGTTTAAGTGCCTCATCTACAAATTAGATTGCTACACAATTAATCAGAAAGTTAATTAATGAGCAAGTTACTAATTAGGACATTTAAAACCGGTGTTTATAGTGTCTTAGTTTAAAAAAAAAAAACCTATGTAGCTAATTGGCCCATACACTGATTTCATAACTCATAACCAAGGTTAAAATATTACTGATGTGTTATTTATTATATACAAAAGTAATTATGTCACTATTACATTAACATCATCTTACCTGAATCATTTTTATTCTCACTTTAAGGTTGATATTCCTGAAATAGACATGTACTACATGAAGGATTCTAAAATAAAGTGCCCCTTTTAATAAACAGCAGGACATTTGGGGTGTAACTTCAGTGTCTACTGGAAATGTGTTGATATGGGAGCACCATAGAAGTATTTAAATATTTACATTTACAACATCCTTGAATACAAGGATGTAGGACTTTACAAAAAAAAATGTACAGGACCGAGATTGATTGGACAGATGTGCTCTTCCTCCCCCCCCCCCCTTCTTTTTTTTTTATTTCCCCCTCCAAATTTAAGCAAATATATTAATCACTAAGCACAGCTTCATTTTAAAAATAGTAAACGTCATATCAAATAGCATCTTTCTAAGGGCTTTGTGTAATAAACGTGCTTTCCTTAAGAAATGCGGATGACGATGCAAACACACTAAGTACGCGTTTCGTGCAGTGTTTATGTAAGGAATAGATGCGCACACGCTGCAGCTGAGTAATCCATGCGTTTACTGTATAGGTCGTCGCAGACATGACAAATCCTATTGTCTATTAAATCCCTAAATACTGATTTATGCTGGGCACTATAATGGCTCAGGTATATGCACATCTTAAAGCTGCCTGATTCATACTCTCCATGACATCTCCCGCCTCCTCTTCCCACCGTTAGGAAAGGTCATTCGCACACAACAGTACATTCTGGTCTACTCTTCAACTCTCAGAAGCCAAGAAAATCGGAATTCAGGCGGAACCTTTGTCCTGAACTCACCCCTCCAGCGTGTCTATGTTGAGGTTTACCAGCCTATGTTGAGGGTTACATTCCTTTTACCATGGAGACTTCACAAAATGGATGCATTTACACTCCAGAAGTTGCAACACCTAGACAGGACTGGCTAACTGAGACAAGATCAGTGTAAACTCCAAGTTAGTTTAAGGCCAGTTCATCGGGGTTTGTGCCTGACGTGTTTGCTTACCTAGAAGGTAATACACACAGGCACTATTGGCTGTTCAGTTAAAAAGGGACGTTTTTTTCGAAGGCCTTGGCCTTTAGCAATAATCAAAGCAGATCTTTAGCTGCTGCTTGCAAGTGCGATAATACACAAAACTACTCTTTGTAATCTCCTTTTCAATACTGAGGAGTACATATAGGTAATTTTAATGAAGAGGTTCCTGTACCACATTATTAGCAATAAATCTACACCATTCTTTGTTGGTTAAAATCATTATCATCATCATCGCTATCATTACTGAACTCATTATTCTTGTGTTACTATCAGAGTAGATTTATGATAATACCCACCATCACGCCTGAGTTAAAGAAGGTGTAAAGGTTTGATTAATAGCTGCTTTCACGTTTTAATACTCGACATTTTCTCACATTTTTTTATAAATAAGGACCATGATAATTACAGGAGGTAATTACTGCTTTTGTTATCAAGTGTTTGATTAGACACACATATGCATTTTTCTAATAATAATAATAATAATAATAATAATCCAGTGGACACAATAAGTTCTTGTAACGATGCAGTAAAGTAGACCTTGAAAACAATTAAGGATTTGTTCAATCATAAAGAGACTTTAAATTAATAAATGCAAACAAAAAAAACAAACAAACAAAAAAAAAAGCCTTTCCTTATAGATTTACTTTGGTGTGCATAAATTTAACAGCTGGAATTGGAGGGAAGGGCGGAGTCACCTTTTCACCTTCACGAACTAAAATGCAGACGCACAAAATAACAACCTTTCTGTTCCTTTCAGCAAGCCTAGGGAGCGTGTGGATGTCAATCTCCCATGGAATGGAACTGCTAGATGTTTGTGTGGTACAGGCATAAAGATATTATGATACTGCCTTCGACACGTCAGTTTGCCTCTGCACATACACGCGCGCACAGACCTAGATCCAAAATAATCCGTCAACCATCCTCGCACGGAATTGCCTAGGGAGAGCAGCCCCTGGCTAAGAGCACACACACACACACACTATCTGGCCCTTAAAGGTTACACGCCGCTCTGCCTCGCTTTGTCTTCCTCGTGCCCTTTCCTGGCAAAAATGGAGACATCACATCCTTGCCCAGCCCCGGCTCAGTATTTATGAAGGTTTTCTGACAAATAGGCAGGCTGGCCACGCATGGGTAGCTGCCTTCATTCCGCACTTGGCTTGTTTACATAGGACCAGCACCATTTCCACGGATTAAACAAATCACAGCGAGAAGGAGACATTTATAATCCGCCAACGAGGCCACAGGCAGCTAAAAAATGTGTGTGTGTGTGTGCGCTGTGAGAAAGAAAAATAAATGTCCATGTCCAGGGAGCTGACCTTCCTCTGAGAGGGTAACCCAGGGGATATAGATATAACTATGTTACCTTATATATAATTCTATATTACCTATTTAATTATAATTATAGCTCTCTGCTTATATATACACACATCAATTGCATTGTATATAGTTTCTTTCACCCGAGGATTTCAAAACGCTCTACAGAAGTGGATATCGCACTATAAACACAGTGGTATACATACACTCGCTTGATTTTAAAGTATATGTACATATACACACATACTTATATATATATATATATGGAGGGACATATCCTTAGCTGCTGTAAACTGCCCTATTTCTCTTGACTTGAATGGAGCTGTGACAATCCAAGTGTAAGGATCTGCCCCATAGACACTTACCGTCCTCGCAGAGACAAAACTCCCACGGACTTTAATGGGAGTTCTGACCAAGAAAAGGGCCTGCAGAATCGTGCTTTAGTGAGTGCGTGTGTGTCGGTGTGATGAAACCAATACTCATACGCAGCCTGGTCATATGCATGAGCCTCAGCTGCAGCTTTACCTATGGCAGAGGTGTGTGTGTGTGTGTGTGTGTGAAGTGAAATGTGCACGTGTGCCACTGTGCGCGTGTATTTATTTGTCTGTCTGTGTGTCAATGTGACTGTGTTCAAACCAAGTTAATTGCACAGCTCTTCTCTCTTCTGTCACCCGGAAGTGTAAACTTCAAACAAATGGGGTCTAAGTGGAAGGTATTTTTCAGAGTAAAACCGCGTTTTACGATCGCTCTCCCCCCTTCTCTAGCTGGAGGAAGAGTGATGGTGCTGGGGAAGGCGCTCGAGCTGGAAATGTTGCCCTTTATCTTCTGTCAGCTTTCAAGACAGTTGGCGGCTGCTGCTGCTGCTGCTTCTCCTCCAGCTGCTGGGGGTTTCATGACACACTTCACCCGCCCCGGGCAGCGGGAGCAGAAGGAAGAAATTCCGTACAAAATAGCAATGGTTTCGGGGAAAAAAGGATCACAACAAAATATTGAATAAATTCCCTTTTAATTTATTTGATCATTCCACATTACGGGGCTATGAATTGCTCAAATTTGATAACAAGTACTCAATTCAACTCATTATGTAAGTTAAATTAGACTTCGATAAAATTTCAGTGGCGCGCAGTGGTTCCTCGAATGAAATGTAATTTGTGCAAGAATTTGTTGTATCTGTCACAAATATTTCCAATTAGCGGCCGTAATTATTTGATAGTTTCTGCAATTATGGCTTAAACGGGTGAATTTGGGACTGTGGAGGACCCTAATTGGCCTAAATTTGATATTTTGCATATTTGCATAATGAGGAAATTGGTAGAAAATTGTGTTCATTCATTTGTGAAAAATCCTATGAATTTTATGAATTTGAAAGCTCTGTTTGTGCAGACTGTGACTTTGCTTGCTGATCCCTGAGGGGCTGGAGCTGAATGCCTGAATGGGCAGCGCGCCAACTTCTCCACAAGGAGGAGAGACCCGGGGAGGAGGAGGAGGAGGAGGAAGAGGGGGAAGGGAAGAGCAGCGGCAGCAGCAGCAGCAGCAACAACAGCCGCGGCGCATGCCCTCCACTACAAGCCGCTAGCCTGCTGGGCAGCGAGCGGCGGGGATGCAGGGCTCGCAGATGCTCCACCCTGGAGGGCGGGGGCGCGCGCTCGACGTACCCCCGTAGGCAGCAGCTGTTGTGGAAGCTCAGCCCAGCTTACCCACAGACCAGCTGAGGAAGGCGCCCAGTGCAGTGGGTGCAAGGGGAAGTCGTGGAGGGGGAGACGCTAAAATGCTGCTAACGCTGCGCGGATTTAAATTACAGTGCCGAAAGCTTCTCCTCTGAGGAAAAGCCTTTGATCTATGGCGCTGTCAATTTAAAGTGTTTAAAGAGAAGCCAAAGCGTAGATTTTAAGATGCTCGCCCGGCCCCCATTCATCATGCATCAGGGATTTTAAAAGTCTTGTGCTTTTGCTGTGGTTAACATCTCAGCTCTTTGACACTGGGATTTAGATCAGGAAAATAGCTGCACCGTCAGAGCCTGATGATTTCAAATGGGAGATCCTGTGCACATGAACAATAAACATACATTTCGTGGGGCTAGTGATTCCTCTGTGGTTAGGACCCAAACCCACACTTTTAAATTAAGTTTCCTCTGTGCTTGGATGCAGAAAGCTGCCCGTTTCACGGGGAATTGAACTATTAGAACAGAAAACATTAACATTAAAAATATCTTTAGGGCAATTGGTGGGAAAATATAGGGCAATCTAGGAGAGTTGGCCATTAAGGTCAGTTTTATTGCAGATTTCCTTTATTTTTAGCAAGGCAGTGAAAGGAAACTCAACCTGCACCGACCACCACGCTGGATTTTTTCCCTTTAAGCTAATAATGCCTTTAACTGCTATTCTTCATAAACCTGCACTGGGCACAGGTTGAGCAAACGGGTTCACAACAGTTGCAGATACTGAAAGGGGGATGTGATCTATTCCACTACAGACTTTCTTTTACACACTTCTGCTCTCGCATGTAACTTCGGCTGGTTCGCACTGCCCCCATCCACATGGACCTGTATAATGGGAAGATGTAATAGACTCGAAATACTGAAATGCTTTGTTTCACAGTGCATTTCCAGTAAAGTCCAAATAAATCCCTCTCTCTTTCCTGCAGTGTTTATGTTTGGCTGCTAAAGCCAGTTGTGCTGGGTTTAAGACAGACTCTTCGTTAAATAATAAAATGTACACAATGAATGGGCAAGTACTGCTCAGCGTTTGGTTTACTTTTCTTTTCCTTCCTTTGTGTGAGGGGGGAGGACGAGGTCATTTATTCCAGCTATGTTTACATGTAACCTGCTCTTGTGGCTTTTCGATCTGACCGCTCCAGTCTTCCCAGTGTCCACATTCTCCATCCCTGCTATGCTTATCCCGTTTGGGGCCCCGATCCATCCGCAGGAAAAACTCCCAACAGAATTAAAGTCGAGTTTTGCCTGCGTGAAGACGGCAGCAGAATTTGGAATAAGGAAGCATATCCAATATAGTAACAGTAGAAAAAGTTAAGATTATTTTTGGATGGTACCTCGGATTGTGGTATTCTTCCACGTGAACTAAAAAGCTAAACGAGATGTGTGTTTTCAACCGTGTTCTAGTGCATATAGTTAATTGAAAAGTAATTAAAACATAAGATGGAATGTAACTTAAATTCTACATCAATAGGCAAAACGCTCCTCTCCCAGTTGAATAATACGATCCTTGTTAAAAGTTAAACATCCAGGCTTTGCAACAACGATATTCTAATACCATGAAATATGACACCTGATTAAAAGCTTGCGGCTTTATATTAAACCTCACTCCAGCCATAACTTCCATTAAAAAGGCACATACACACAAAGGTGTAATGAGCTAAGGATGGGGTGTCAGGATGATGAACTATAGATTGCTTAGTTTTCCTTCCGGATGTAGTATAATCTTTAGAATACACAGAGAGAGTTTCCAAGACGCCTACAGACGCTGTGCTGAAGTGGCTCTGGTGTGAGTGCTCGCCATACTTTCTGTAAATATGCATTCACACTCCGCGGTGGCATTTGATAATCTGCAATGCCACCTTCAGAACTAATGGCACATCAGCAAAGGCAACAGCGCAAGTGCAATGAGGGCCCGATTCTGCAGTGACCTGAGCCCCCATTAACTCCTATGGGAGATGAGGGCGCGTCACAGCTGGCAAGATCGAGTCCTACATTTGCATGGTAAAACACTTCATTATATTGCTGTTGTAATACAGTATTTATGCAAAAGGGCAAGTTTTAAACTTGTCTATCGCTGCTGTTTTAAAAATATATAGTAACTGCTGATCACCATCATCAATCATCATAGGAGCACGCTCTGGGCTAGCAGGCTGCAAATGTAAGTTACAACCTCCCCGTCCCCAAACACCACAAGCTGGTTTCTAACTCTAAGGGCAAAACCCTTCGTTGTTCCCTCCTAGTTTATTAAGATCGAATACAAGCTTCAGGCCAGAGTGATTTGATGTTCAAGCTATGAACTCCTGAAGACAAAGTTGATAATGGGATCTCCAGTGGGGTGATCTGAACTGCCTGGCGCGCTGGTGAAACAGGAATTTTGGATAGCTCTCCTCTTCTAGTTCTCAGGCTAGGTCCTGTTGTAGCCTCAGCTTTGTTACTTTCTACCTCCCTTATGTTTACTCTGCCCTTTGCTATTCCTCTCTCCAATTTGTCCTCTCTTTTGTTTTATGTTACTCTTATTTTATTTTCTACCAGATATTTCAATCACATTCCCAGTAAATACAAAAAAAACCCCAAAAAACAAAAAACAAAAAACAAACAAAAAAACCCACAATAAAAACCCCAAAACCGTAACATTTACATACCCTTAGAAAGAATGGACATATTTGGACCCATGTTGCTTAAAGTCAATGTCAAAACTCCATTGACTTCAACCAGAGCAAGAGGGTGTATCTGAGATACCAAGAAGACATTTTAACTAAAAATGAGATTAGGACATAAATGCAAAAACCAAAACCCACAAACCACCTCCTCCCCAGAATATTCACAATTAAAGTCCCAATGCTGCACATTTTCATTGCATCTTAAACTCCTACCAAAGTTAATAAGTCTTGTGTGGTCAAGAAATGTAAGATCAGATCCTCAAGACTGATACTTGTCTTTATGTCACACCTGACTGTACAGAGGGGTATATGTTTAAGCTTTCTTGCTGAATTCCCTTCCTTTTTCTCATAATGCGGACAATTGTTGATTTTACCTGAAGCATAGTTTTTGTAATATATGTCCTTGTGTGTCTTTTAATGGAAGGTGATTCTAAGAAGCTTATTTATTTGAGAGGCTACAATGAGTTCTTGAGTCATTCAGGACTGAAAGGCAAGCACCTATTTCATGTAATGCAAATGATTGGGACACTAAATGTAAATGGTGTATCCAGTAGACTTGGATCTTGTAAATAGTCTCAATTCTGGAATTACACAGGATCAGCAATATTTAATACGGAGAAGTATTTTCAAAGTATTACAGAGTTTCAAAGTATAAATATTAGCATATTCTCAACTACTACTGAAAATCAACTGAAGTCAATGGGATTACTCACAATGCCTAAAGTTAAGCATGTGCATAAATCCTTGTAGGACTGGGGCCCAAGCCTGTAGAAAAGTCTATTCTAGAATATGGAATGGCAGGCTTTAAAATATCACTTTAAAGCAAACCAAAAAAAGCCCTATTTCAGTTACAACTGGTGAAGAATCTAAAATAAGAAAAAGGTGCTTCCTCTTCCATGACATTTTTATTTCTAAGCTTTTAAAATATCATTTTGTGACTTGGCTGCTATATCATCTCTTGTTATTTATGTAACCACAGTTCTCAGCAACTGTTATAAAAACTTTGTGAAAATAACCACGGAGGTAAAGCCGAAAGGAGCAATATAAATATTTAAGATGCTGCCTTATAATATGGCTGGAGTGCACCATCTTGAGTTACAACCTCTTCCAACTCTCTGAATGAAAGAATATAGATATTACATATCCAAACTCAGATAACTTCCATTAGAATTACCTTAATTATAGCACAACCTCTGAGTATGGGATCAGATCCCATAGCCTTTACTAAATAAGGAGTGCAGGGTATGACCCCACAGTGTTATAAAGATAGTGGATTCACTGTATAGAAATATTTGTATAATATGATCTCCCACTTATTAACAACTAATGTTTTTCACTTTATGCTGTGTTTTTGTAAAGCAGGAGTGTGAAGTGGTGGGCCACAAGAAATTTCAGAAAGGTCTTTTTCAAAGTGGTTTGAACTTATCATTTTTTAAACATCGGTTAAATATGTATTATTATTTTACAGAGAACTCACAAAGTATTTCTGGCCTCTGTACTTCTGATGCACTCAAGTAATATTTAACGTACTGCAATCTATAAACAGCTGTATTTGAAGTTTTTTGAAACTAAGCCTTTCTGCTATACCTGGAATAGTAAAGATAATATATATATAGGCATTAACATGTCTTTAAAACAATCAGTTCTTGTGCATATATACATGCACAATATATATATTTGAATATATATTTGTATATATACAAATAAACTGTACAAAATACACAGCAATGTGAGAACATATATAAGAATTTAGCTATAAACCCTTATACAAATTAGAATATAAGAATGGCCATACTAGGTCAGACCAGTGGTCCATCTAGCCCAGTATCCTGTCTTCCGACAGTGGCCAATGCCAGATGCTTCAGAGGGCATGAATAGAATAGTAATTATCAAGTGATCCATCCCATCAGCCATTCCCAGCTTCTGGCAAGCAGCAATCCCTGCCTATCCTGGCAAATAGCCATTGGTGGACCTACCTTCCAAGAACTTATCTAGTTCTTTTTAGAATCCTGTTATAGTTTTTCTTGGCCTTCACATCATGCTCTGAAAAGAAGTTCCACAGGTTGACTGTGCATAGTCTGAAGAAATACTTCTTTTTGTTCTTTTTAAATCTGCTGCCTATTAATTTCATTTGGTGACCCCTAGTTCTTTTGTTATGAGAAGGAGTAAATAACACTTCCTTATTTACTTTCTCCACACCAGTCATGATTTTATAGCCCTCTCTCATATCCTCCTTTAGTTGTCTCTTTTCCAAGCTGAAAAGTCACAGTCTTATTAATCTCTCCTCATATGGAAGCTGTTTCATACCCCTTATCATTTTTGTTGCCCTTTTCTGTATCTTTTCCAATTCCAGTATGTCATTTTTAGATGGGGTGACCTGATCTGCACGCAGTATTCAAGATGTGGGCGTACCATAGCTTTAAAAAGAGGCAATATGATATTTTTTGTCTTATTATTTATCCCTTTCCTAATCATTCCCAACATTCTGTTAGCTTTTTTGACTGCTGCTGCACAGTCAGTGAATGTTTTCAGAGAACTATTCACAATGACTCCAAGATCTCTTTCTTGAGTGGTAACAGCTAACTTAGACCTCATCATTTTATATGTATAGCTGAGATTATGTTTTCCAACTTTGCATTTATTAACATTGAATTTCATCTGTCATTTTGTTGCCCAGTCACCCATTTTTGTGAGATCCCTTTGTAACTCTTCACAGTCTGCTTTGGATTTAACTATCTTGAATAGTTTTGTATCATCTGTAAATTTTGCCACCTCACTGCTTACCCCTTTTTCCAGATCATTTATGAATATGTTGAACAGTACTGATCCCAGTACAGACTCCTGGGATTTACCATTCTGAAAACTGACCATTTATTCCCACTCTTTGTTTCCTATATTTTAACCAGTTACTGATTCAGGAGAGAACCTTCCCTCTTATCCCATGACAGTTTACTTTGCTTAAGAGCCTTTTGTGATGGACCTCATCAAAGGCTTTCTGAAAAATCCAAGTACACTAAATTGACTGGATCACCCTTATCCACATGCTTGTTGCCCCCCTCAAAGCTTTCTAGTAGATTGGTGAGGCATGATTTCCCTTTACATAAACCATGTTGACTCTTCCCCAGAAAATCGTATTCATCGATGTGTCTGATAATCCTATTCTTTACTATAGTTTCAACCAATTTACCTGGTACTGAGGTTGGGCTTACCAGCCTATAATTGCCAGGATCACCTATGGAGCTTTTTTAAAAATTGGTGTCCTATTAGCTATTCTCCAGTCATCTGGTACAGAGGCTGACTTATGCAATAGGTTACATACCATAGTTAGTAGTTCTGCAATCTCATATTTGAGTTCCTTCTGAACTCTTGGGTGGATACCATCTGGTCCTGGTGACTTATTACTGTTTAATTTATCAATTGTTCCAAAACCTCCTCTATTGACACCACAATCTGGGACACTTCCTCAGATTTGTCACTTAAAAGAATGGCTCAGGTTTGGGAATCTCCCTCACATCCTCAGCAGTGAAGACCGATGCAAAAAATTCATTTAGTTTCTCCGCAATAGTCTTATATTCCTTGAATGCTCCTTCAGCATCTCAATCATCCAATGGTCCCACTGGTTGTTTAGCAGGCTTCCTGCTTCTGATGTACTTTTAAAAAATTTTGCTGTTACTTTTTGAGTCTTTGGCTAGCTGTTCTTAAATTCTTTTTTGGCCTTCCTATTTTTACACGTTACTTGCCAAAGTTTATGCTCTTTCCTATTATCCTCAATAGGATTTAATTTCCACTTTTTTAAATGATGCCTTTTTGCCTGTAACTGCTTCTTTTACTTTGTTGTTTAGCCACGATGGCACATTTTTGGTCCTCTTACTACGTTTTTTAATTTGGGGTATCCATTTAAATTGAATTATAAGTATAATCTACAAAATTCCTGCATGTTTGATTTTTTTTATATTTTATTAATTATTTTTAGGTAAACTAGCAATATACAAGTTAATATTTTCAAACATAGGGTCTCATTCTGTAAAACTTTAATAATGTAAGCAATCCTTACTTTGAGGGCTACCTCCATTTATCTACAGGTGCAAGAAAGAGTAACTCATGAGTGAGGGTTTAAAGGATTAGCCCCCTAAAACATATACAATACACAGGAGCATACACTCAGAACTTAAATGACAAGAAAAAAAACCCCAAAACTATATTTCAAAAGAGGAAAAATGGCACTAACATCAAGTCCAATACTCATACTTCAACAAATCCAGCTTATCGACCCAATAATGCAGTTTTTACCCAGAGTTCTCCTGAAGTCAATGGGAATTTTATCGGCAAAAGTATGGTAGGATTGCACGCACACACACTCACACTATTATGGAAGTGCCATTGGTGGCTCCATAGTTAAAACAGAGTTACATTCTGCACTTAAAGCAAGAATTCAACTTCTTTCTTATGTATGAAAAATACTGTGTATTCTCTCCAAAATTACAACATTTACTCTTCGAGTATAGAATTAATATTCTGAGAATTTACAAGTAAATCTGTTAAATATCTTAGAACTTATAATACATTCAAAATGAGTCCTTTAAGAAAATTAACATCAATGTCAGACCTTTTTTGGTCCATAAATGATCATAGTAACAGTGTAACACACACTCTTCAAATTTCCCATATAATTAAAACTCACTACATTAGTGGGGATGGGCTAGATTTGAAGAAATTTTTAGGATTAATCACAGTTTTTTCCCCACTATACTTTATAACTGATTCTTCTTCAGTAGAGGTCTGTTCTCCTCCAGAAAATTCCACAAAGAATCTTTCAAAATGGCTGTCATCTCCCATTGTTAGGAATGGGACTGAGGCCAAAGTCACTCTCAGACAGGTGGCAATTTTGAGGTCATCTGTCACTCTTTGTTCTTAATGAAACTGAGGCCATAGACTGGTTTTAGCAAAGATGGTGGCTGTCTCCATTCAGAGGCACCTCACACGATTTCTCTCCACTTCCTCACAGCAGAGAAGGCCACCACCTTCCCTAAGGGCAACCTATGGCACATTAGGAACAATGAAGGGAAGAGGTCATTTTGAAATGGGGCAGTTCTCCATGAGTTTTTCTGAGGGAAAGATTTTATGCACCAGCCTCTGGTGAAGGATAAACTTTCAGGTATGAAAAATAATGAAAACATGACCATTAATCCCAAATATTTCTTTTCAAAAGTTACCTGCTGCACCAGATTTACTTAACAGTAGAGAGTAGAGAGGATTGTGCGCAGGTAAATGTGAAGAAGAGGAGGGAAGGGGAATTTGGGATGTGTGCACAGGAAGAGAGAGGGACGTGCAAGAGGCAAGGGGAATTTGGTGAACAGGAGGGCTGGGGAAACTTGTGCTGCTCAAGTGAAACAAAACAGCTATAAACCCAGCTTAACTGACCAGTATGCTCTGGCTATTTTGTGCAGCTCCAGAGTAGCATAAAATATCCAGGCATATTGGTGAATTTGACCACAACAATTAACACCAGAGAATGAGTTAAGGTTTATATGCCATATCTTCAAATAACACAGTAACATTCTCTCTGAGCTTATTGTTTAGAGTTCATGAATGGAATTTTTAATAAAATAACACACAATGGAAATTCTACCCCAAAAAAACTATATTAAAATGGAGTTACGGTTGAGAATATATATCAGTAATTTACGGTAAGCTACATTACAGTGATGTTATAACTATCCCCAAGCCAACCGTGTTAAGACCCAGGAAATACAAGTTAAGGTTACACTTAAAAGAAATCCAAATATAATACAGTTTGGAAATGCATGACTAGAGCACTCAAAGAACCTTAGCTCTGCCCTTTACTGACACCATGAGGAAAAAAAGGATGAAAAAATTGAAGAAAGTGTCTTTAAAAATCTGTTTAATTTAATCTGGGACTAGAAATACCAACATGTCTTAATCACAATCATAGTTATTGCACGGGATTGCTACAGGATAATGACATATAGAATGAGAATTCCTCTTGCTCATTCAAATTACTCTTCAGACTTTGCCAAATCACGCAGACCATTGTACCTACAATCCTGAGACAGTTTTACTCTTTCTGATCATTACTAGCAATAATGCTACTGAGCACATTTTTCTTTAAGATAAGTATCCTTATCTTCATTTTATAAATGGTGAAACTAGGGTACTAGGTAAACTAGAGTTTAAAGGTCCTCCTCTAACAAGGAACAACTTGTGTAGGGGAAGTGAAACTAATGAGTTGCAACTCATGGAATTTCCTTTAAATTTCCTTCCAGTAAGGGGTCACTTGCCTTTCTCTTCCCCACCCCAGAGAAACCAGAGTATCCATCCCCAGAGGACCCTTGCCACCTGTCCCCATCAGTTCCAGCCTGCCCTTGGAACAGCACGACATTTGAAGGAGCCCCGGCTCCAGGGGCTTCCTCTACCACAACATTCCCAAGAACCCTCCTTAAAGGGGGTTCTATTGTATGCCAGGGAACACAGGGGTCAATGCAGCCTCAGGTTTTGAGAGAGGAGAATATAGAGGAGCCCAGCTGGATCGCCTACCCAGCCCTTCTCTTTCCATGGCCATGGAAACGGAAACATAACATGGAAATGCACTCCCCTCCCCCTTCTTATTGGTGTAGTTGCAGGTAGATTGCAAGGAGACTGCAAGACCCTGAGTGGTTTGCCCAGGGTCACACAAAATGGGAATAAACACCATGCCTCTTGATTTCCAGTCCAATGTCTGGTCAATACATTATGTATGTGGACCAGCCTGTCTCAGTACCTGCAAACAGTACACTATGTACGTGTGTTTATTACATAACAAATAAAAGATGGTGCTGAAACAAAAGGTTTATTTTCCTCATTTAAGTTTTTGGCTTCACAGGTTTGGACACGTAATCAATTGGCTTAAATGAACTCTCTCACCAAGGTTTTCCTCCAGACCTGTAAGTGATGGCAGCTCTCTCCACTTTCATTTTCTGTCTCTGTGCATTCCCTTTCCTGAAAAAAAAAAAAAAATTAATCAGAGCTGCTTGGTATTCAGAGCTTTTGAAAAAAAAAAAAAAAAGACTACTTATTAGGAGCCTAAAATATGTATACAGGAGACTAACTTTAGATTCCTAGTTTTGAAAATATTGGCCTTGGATTTTATTATCAAAATAATGAAAAATACCTCTGGTTGAATAAGAACACTATCACTCAATTGGCTTGATTCATTTTTTTCCTGTAGTAACTTCTACAGTCCATCTGCTGAAAGGGGAAGCCAAAATGTTTTAGAATTATGTTTTCACAGGGAATTCTCTGTTAATTAGTTATCTCTCTTTGCCATGTGCAGCAACTGATGAAATCAGCTACTGTAATTTTATGAAATACAGTGTTCAACTGTTTGTTTTTTGTCAGCAGGCACACTTTCTGACATACATTGGTTGAACGGACCACAAGGTGTCCAAATAACATTTTATTTTAATATAACGTGGACACACAGTTACTATAGCATCACAATTTCTTATTTCCTTGTGTCTAAAGGATGTGATCTCAGGCTAAATGCAGCAGAAAGCTTTTATGTGCTCAAACTCATTTGTACTTCCAATTTTTATGCATTTTTTAGAGTAGAGCATAGCTTACTGAAGTTATTTATAAGATTTATTTTTTTTTATTTTTTCTGCATTGACCAGCTCCAGACTGCAGTTATATTTAATATATAGCTATGTGTGTGTCCGTGTAATTTGCTGTCTGGTACTGTGTTAATGAGGAGATGGCACTGCCATGCTATGCAGAAGTGTAGTTTGTAATTGAAAATGAAATAAACCAACCTTTTTACCTTTCAATACTGTAGCATACTCTGGGTAGCTAAGCTCTGGCTTGTTTCCAGGAAGCTTTGTTAGGGAGGAAAAGTGCAGAATGCCATTTTCTACATTTTTCATGTGTGTTTTTCAGCCAAGAGGCAGCGACTTTTTATAATAATAACTCACTCTTAGATAGTGTTTTCCATCTGCAGACTTCAATGCACTTATTAAAGTGAGTGTTTATTTGCTTCCCCTTTACCTTGCATAAAGTCAACTAGGTAATCAGGGTCAAGAATCAGGAATAGAAGCCAGGTCTCCAAATCACAGTATACATATTGCTAACTACAAAATAGCACTGCCTTTCCTGGAGCTAGTAGACCATTTTCTTTACTCTACCACGGTTGGTAAAATGGAGGAGGTGATGTGGTCTTTGCTCAACCTACAGTGATAACTGAAATATGGCAGAAGAGAAAAGAAAAGATAAATCAGAGTAGTGACAGCTTACAGTCACTTGCAACCTGAAAATTAGGGTTCTTTTCATGTCTCCTTATTCAGTTTCTTGTTGAGAGGGAAAGGAAGATCAGCTGCCCATCATACGACATGTTTTCTCCAAATGCCAGAAAATGAGATCCCGGGAGATTCTTATTTTTCATACTGATTTCTGGAAAAACGAAGTGCAAAAAGTCGATCCTAATTGTAAAACAGCTGACTCTTGAATTTTATTAAAATGGGAATAGACCAGTGGCTCAGTCCTGCAACACTTCCTGTGAGGAATTCTTATTCACACCACTGATGTCAAGGAGGGCATCCATATGACTAAGGAGTGTTCACATGAGAAGATTATGATAAAATTATGGTATCTTCAATTACAGGATAATGATGCAGAGTACAATTTGGTTGCATCTTATGTTCATATAATAATTATCTGCTTTGGGGAAAAAAGGGGGATTAGGGCCTCATTTCATCAGAATATTTAAATACACCTTTCTCGGTGCTCTCATGTTGTCTATGATTCCATTGAAGGGTAGGTGTAAGGATGGACAATTAATGGTCTCACAATACACCTCATGAGTGGGAAAAGTTTGTAACTTTAGAAAAAAACCTACTTAAATTTCATTGGTAATACTTAAAATGATGTTTGAGATGAGGAAAGCTAATGGGGAATGGAATAAATGGAGGCAGAAATGAAAGTGTGCAGGAGCTGCTCCTTGTCAGGACTCTGGAGAAAACTGTGGTCCTGCAATTCCCCAGAGGTGAGAAGAGAGAACCGGTCTTGTGGCATGTCAGGAGAAAGTAGCAGAATATAAGTGCTGAAGGAAATTAATTCTGGGCAAAACAATAGTTATTGTTTCTCAGGAAGAGATCCTAGAACTTTTTAAAATGCCCAGTATGTCATATCCTGACCTCAGAATGCAGGAGTACAGCAGTAGCCTTAAAACTGGGTGACACTTAATTTTTGGGGCTCTGAATTTTTTGTTTGTTTTGTTTTAAAATACTACATCTGTTAGTGTCCTGTTCTGAGGTGTCTGGCCTCATGAGATACCACGTGGGCCTCGGCCAGGGTCAGATTTTCTAAACCAAAACTCCCTTTGTGCACCTGTAATTTGAAAAGCAAAAAGCTACAGGCACAAAGTCTAATTAGTTGCTATGTGGGGGTGGGCATAATCAAGGTAGTCAAACCTCCAAATAAAATGACAGCGAATAGCTGCACCTGAAAAACTGTGGGTACAAAAGAGTTAAAGGTGATCTGCAAAGAAATTTAAAATAATTGGATTGGGCTACCCCTCCTTTCTCTCTCTCTCTTTCTTTATGTATATAGAAGTCCTGAAAGGTGGTTTTGTAAAAGTTTTCCCCCCTTGCTTATTTATACCTTAGAAATATCAGAAACGTAAATTCTTGTCTTCCCTTGTATTACTTCTTTTGGGGGAGTGGGTCTGATGGGACATAATGTTAGTTTCCACGCCTTAATTAAAGGGGTGGAATCTATAACAAAGCTGTCCTTTCTCCACAATGTCAATCAGCCCCTGAAGTTTAAATAGGTGTTAGCAAAAGCCAACCATAAGCAGATTTTTAAACAATCTGACTAAAACTCCTTTCCCTTGTCAATTGCTCAACTTTCACTGTCTTTTTGTTTGTTTGTTTGTTTGTGACTTCATCATTTCACTAGTTCTTCAGTTATTTTATTGTCTGCTGGGCTAGGCAGAACCTGTATTTCTAATTTAAGAAAGGAGCAGATAATATTTTTTAAAAAGAAAGAGAAAACCTTTCTTTACACATTATGAAAAAACAACAACAACAAATGCACAAGTCTGATGTCTTTTCCATTTGCAGGTTTCCTTTAAGGTTGACCCTGTATGTTCACAGATCTATATTAGTTTCATTTCTGAGACTTATGGCCTATGTCTGGAGAAGAAAACTGAGCAGAAAATTAACAACAAATAATTGATCAGTTGAATTTACAGTCTTTAACTGATCATGGAACATCCACTAGCAGATGATGGTTATATCAGATTTATTCTGTATATGTAATTATTTGGGTTTTGTGTACGCATGTGTGAATTTTTAAAAACGATGTGCTACTTGTGAACAGTTAGCTAATATTCAGTATTCATGTTGTGTTGGTCAATTGTGATTGTTTTAGCAAGTAACAATGTATTGTTTTTGTTCTATCAATAGATGAATATGCAGATACTTTTGTGGTGCATACATGCATGTGCAAATTTTAATATCAGTCTCCACCAATACTTGTTCAGGCAACTTTAGAAATTTATTTGCATGAAAAATTCATGCCAGTAAAATTAATTTGACAAATGTTAATGGAAAGTGAATGCAAAAGAGGAGCAATAACAGTCAAAGAAATTTCAATTAAAAACTCAAGTAAGTATTCACAGATTTTTTGTTGTTGTTTTTTTCAATGTTCACCAAAGTCTAGTGAAGACAATGAAAGGGAGTGAATTTTGTCCCAGCCTTACTTAAATGTATAACTATAATAATTTTCTCTCTATGCATCTTTCAACAAACATACACTACTTAAAATACACAGTTTATTTTTTTTAAAATCAACTTTTTGAACTGCAACACTTTGGACTTTATTTTACTTACCTGACTTCATGGGACTGTTCGCCTCTGTGAAGACTGGAGTTCATCACTGTGCAGAGGACCGGAATAAGGCCTATGCATTATTTAAGTATTCAAAATAGGACAGAAATGAAACTTAAGTGGTTCATAAGCCTTGTGTTAGTTCTCTGAACAGGGGTGAATGTCACCCAAGGTGAACTAGGGTAAGGGGTGTTGCTTCAGAATAGATGAAGACAGAAATACATAGATAATGGGCCTGTTCCTGCTCCCACTGAAGTCTATGTGAATTTGCCATTGACTTCAGAGGGCACAAGAACATGCCCAGTATTTGCAGTTGCATTATAGGGTTTGGCTTTCTAGGTTTACGGACTGACTATGGCCCAGAAAAGTCATAGAGTTTAAGGCTTGAAGGGATCACATGAGCATCTAGTCTGACTTCCATGTATCCCAGACCACGAACACCACATATTAAACCCAACATTGTAAATGAGACCAAAGTAAATAAGACACACAGTAGACTAGACTATTACGTGCCACAGGCAGAAAAGAGGCAAGATCAAGGTACACCAGTGCTTGAAGCCCCCACAGTGGCAAGGCAATGATTAAATTATATACCCAGATAATCCTGGCAAGTGTCCCGCACCCACATGTTGCAGAGGAAGGAAAAAAAAAATCCCTGTTTTGTCACACTATTAGTTCATATTTCTTTACAGTTTACCTCTTTGCTGATACACAAACACTACCTCACCATCTTTCCCTTTATTCCTTACTCTCCTAAACAGCATATACCCTTCAGTCCTCTGAAAGAATACTTCAAACACTCTAAAACAAACAAGCCCAATTCTCTTTCTATTGCCAAAAACATTTTTTTACCCAAATAAAAATAAAATATCACCAGTAGGGGGAATAGATGTATAAGAAACAAACTCAAAATGTTTTTATTATATGAAAATGAATGGGCTTGAGCCATTTCATCTAAAAAGTTCCTGGTTTATAGTTTTGCCAAATGTTTTTCACGGTGAGAGCACAGTGTTTAAATAAGGTGTTTAGAGGCTTTTCAATAATACACAACCGTCTCTGAGATAATTTAACCCAGTGTAACTTTATGAAACACTACTATGCTGTATATAGTGCTTAGACTGAGATGGGTAATGGGTGAGTACACTTCCCTGTTGCCCACCTAATACACACA